>NC_074674.1:1667207-1876429 GCF_029448725.1 Salvelinus fontinalis
TCCCTGCTTGTGCCATTAAACCCCTACAACTCATCCAGAACGCCGCAGCCCGTCTGGTGTTCAACTTTCCCAAGTTCTCTCACGTCACCCCGCTCCTCCGCTCTCTCCACTGGCTTCCAGTTGAAGCTCGCATCCGCTACAAGACCATGGTGCTTGCCTACGGAGCTGTGAGGGGAACGGCACCTCCGTACCTTCAGGCTCTGATCAGGCCCTACACCCAAACAAGGGCACTGCGTTCATCCACCTCTGGCCTGCTCGCCTCCCTACCTCTGAGGAAGTACAGTTCCCGCTCAGCCCAGTCAAAACTGTTCGCTGCTCTGGCACCCCAATGGTGGAACAAACTCCCTCACGACGCCAGGTCAGCGGAGTCAATCACCACCTTCCGGAGACACCTGAAACCCCACCTCTTTAAGGAATACCTAGGATAGGATAAAGTAATCCTTCTAACCCCCCCCCCCCCCTTAAAAGAGTTAGATGCACTATTGTAAAGTGGTTGTTCCACTGGATATCATAAGGTGAATGCACCAATTTGTAAGTCGCTCTGGATAAGAGCGTCTGCTAAATGACTTTAATGTAATGTAATGTAATGTAATCTTAAAGCACTAACGCAGTTACTGCACATGCGAAGAAATTCGCCTTGTCACCAAAAGCACTCACAAACCTTTACAGATGCACAATCGAGAGCATCCTGTCGGGCTGTATCACCACCTCGTACGGCAACTGCTCCACCCACAACCGTAAGGCTCTCCAGAGGGTAGTGAGGTCTGCACAACGCATCACCGGGGGCAAACTACCTGCCCTCCAGGACACCTACACCACCCGATGTCACAGGAAGGCCATAAAGATCATCAAGGACAACAACCACCCGAGCCACTGCCTGTTCACCCCGCTATCATCCAGAAGGCGAGGTCAGTCCAGGTGCATCAAAGCAGGGACCGAGAGACTGAAAAACAGCTTCCATCTCAAGGCCATCAGACTGTTAAACGGCCACCACTAACATTGAGTGGCTGCTGCCAACATACTGACTCAACTCCAGCCACTTTAATAATGGAAAAATGTATGTAAAAAATGTATCACTAGCCACTTTATAAAATGCCACTTAATATAATGTTTACATACCCTACATTACTCATCTCATATGTATATACTGTACTCTATACCATCTACTGCATCTTGCCATCTTTATGTAATACATGTATCACTAGCCACTTTAAACAATGCCACTTCTATTTGTTTACATACCCTACATTACTCATCTCATATGTATATACTGTACTCGATACCATCTACTGCATCTTGCCTATGCCGTTCTGTACCATCACTCATTCATATATTTGTATGTACATATTCTTCATCCCTTTACACAATGTGTGTATAAGGTAGTTGTTGTGAATTGTTAGGTTAGATTACTCGTTGGTTATTACTGCATTGTCGGAACTAGAAGGACAAGCATTTCGCTACACTCGCATTAACATCTGCTAACCATGTGTATGTGACAAATAAAATTTGATTTGATTTGATTTGGCTTTCTCATAAAGGTACATAAGTACATGAGTCTGAAAGTGTCAAAAAGGCAAGTCCTCAAATAGTCCAGTAGTCAAAGTTCAATGAAGTACCCAAAGATGTAGGATGTTGCCACTTTATCTTGATGTTGGTTTTAGTATGTATGGCACAGATATTCATTACATTTCTTGGCTGTTATAATAATCAGTTATATGGAAACCCGCAAAAGCATTTTGCAGAGCAGTTAGGCCCATCCCCTGAATTAGATTTGGCATGTCAGAGAATTTATGTGGCCGTGTTTACAAACGTTTTTGACCTCTGAAGAACTCAATTAATATTAGAACTCAAAATGACAAGTGATAAAGAAGAGCTGAAGTGACAGGCGACACCTATGTTCACACTCTTCATAAAGACCCTAGGCACACATGTTATTTTGGGAAATATCATGTGAGGTTTGGACAGTGACCTGAGCCTGTTACCCAAAGTATTTATAGCACTGGTCTATGCAGCTGCATGTATATGTAGGCCATATTACATGATGTTTATAGCAACTGCTCTGGAAATCTACTGATAAAATGTCAAATATTGATTTTAATGAGACTATTACTCATATGTTGTAAATTGGTGTAAATTAATTACGAAATATACAAAGGAACGTAGTAGAATTAAATGTTTTATTTATTTGGTAATCAATACATTTGCATTACCTGTATCTACACGTACAGATGTATTGGGTAAAGATAAATTGTATTAAATGAAATTAGAAAGATTATGTAGCTAAATCACATTGCATGCATATTATGATATAATTATTTTATTATAGCCTTGGCCTACTTTTATGAACGCCTTCTGAAAGAGCTGAAAAACTGAAGTCATCTTTCTGGGGTTTTTATTGGTCAGAGGGTGTAGTGACATCAGTTTTTCTCTATGTCCAATTTTGTCGTATTCAAAATGGTGGAGCAATAACAAACGCATTGTAAATTTCTACGGTAAGGAATTTGCAACTTTTAGTCTTAATGATTCATACTCATTGCGATGTAGATCATTCAAACCAATCATCTATTTTATTAACTACATATTTGTCTTGCAGTAAGTTAGAAATGATCGCCGTAGCAAAGCATTGCACCAGATCACACACAGCAAGCAAGCGAGATTTGGCCTAGCTAGTTAGTAAACGTTAGCCACACAGTGATTGTATGGGAGGAGGGGAGGGGGGTTGGCTGGCAGGCAGGCAGGCAGGCAGGCAGGGCTCGTGTATGATCAACTGAGCTAACTAGTTTTTTGAAGAGTAATGGAGGAAATGATAGCTGGCTAGATATTAATAAGCAAGGTTAGGTTCGTATCTGGCGACAGAAATGTGCAGGTATGTCACAGTCAACAAATATGATGACATGTCTAGCTAGCTAATGTTGGTTGGCCATAGCTCGCAGTAGTTAGATAGTTACAGAACTTTCCTAACTACTGTTATTTGTTCAGATTCATGCATCTGCAGTTGTAATAAGTTTGCATGCAATTGCATTCATTACACAACAGGCTTTTGCAGAGCTGTAGTTGAAAAGTGTGTAAAGAGACAGAGTAGGGTGCATTTTATTAGACTCCATTTCTCCAATATGACACACTGTGTTTTTTTGTATAAGTATCAGCATGGCAGACAAAAATGTCAAGAAAGGGAAACCTGTAGGCGTGAAGAGAACATTGACCAAGAGAGAACAAGAAGATCTGAAGAAAAAGGTAAGAGATTTGACCATTTTATAGATAGGCCTACACTTTGTTGCAGATGGCTATGATTTTCGATTTTAAAACAATCCCTTTTCCAGGAAGAAGAAAAAGCAGCGGAAGTTTTTGAAGAGTTTTTAGCATGTTTTGACAGTAACGACAAAAGTGGAGTGAAGACTTTTGTCCGTGGGGGTATCGTCAATGCAACTAAAGGTGAGTGAAACATCCTGGCGAATCCAACTTTGGTTGGGTCTGTGTTGCGAACACTATTTTTCATTGTTTTAATATCTACACAGTTACAATTTCTATTTGTTTTTTGTTTTTTTGAAGAAGAGGAAGCAGCAGAGGTTAAAAAGAGCAAGCTTTACCGACCAATCACCAAGTTTACTTCAGTGTCCCAGAACATCTCACCGGCACACTCTTCTGAAATCAGAAGGCCTGTGAGTATCCATGTGAATCACTTACTGTGTACACAGAATGATACATTATTTTGTCCCCTTTATATGTTTGTCTGGTCCACAGATTGTTAAAAAGAAGACGGAAGAGAAGAAGAAGAGCAACCTTGAACTTTTTAAAGAGGAGCTAAAGCAGTATGTTTTTGACACGTCGTAGTAATTCATGTTCTTTCATTATTTTACCAATTTGTTGTTTATTTTTGTGTGTAAATAATTCTGTTCTCCTAGAATACAGGAGGAACGTGAAGAAAGGTACAAAAGAAAGACAAATGAGCCTGGAGGAGGATATGGAGACTTGGACATACCACTAACGCGACGATCAAGTAAGAGCCAAGTCTGTCCCTTGCAGTGGAATAAGAATGGTTTACTACAATAAGCCTTTGTCCAAATCAAAGATGAACCCTCTGTAGCTTTTACATGTTTAGCTACATATGAACGTCTCCCTCCAGTATTTGATGATGACCCAGCCATACCGAACACAACCAACCTGTACATTGGCTGCATTAGCCCCAAGGTAAAGAAACTATCTGCTTGAGACGTTTTGACAGGAGATAAAGATTCACAATATAGCCAGCTCTTCGTTTGTTTGGGACAAATTCAACTAACTTAAATGCTGACAGAATTTTTGTGAAACTTTGCTGATATGATACTTCTAATGTGTCAGATGAATGAAGAAATGCTTTGCAAAGAGTTTGGCAAGTATGGTCCCCTGGCGAGTGTGAAGATCATGTGGCCCCGTAGTGACGAGGAACGCACAAGGGTCACAAATAGAGGCTTTGTGGCCTTCATGACCAGGAAAGATGCAGAGAGGGCCTTGGCTGCTCTAGACGGTGAGTCAATCTGTGATGAGGGAATATTGCATTCTGTTCAGTAAACAATACCAGATGATAAATGCCCTGCTCCGTGTTCCATTAACCTTGTACGATCATTGCTCCTTTTTGCTGCAGGTAAAACGGTTATGGGTTTTGAAATGAAGCTGGGATGGGGGAAAGCTGTTCGCATCCCTCCCCAGCCACTCTATACACCCATAGGGGTACTTAAAATGTCCACACCCCCACCCCCCTCCGGCCTGCCCTTCAACGCTCAGCCCAGAGACCGCTTCCGCAATGACTTTACCAAGCCATGGGGCAGGTCCAAGGAGGAGTTTGACAAGGTAGGTTGGCCCTTTTTTTTCTTCTTTTTTTTTAGTGTAGGGTAGGACTCTCCAACCCTGTCCCTGGAGAGCTACCATCCTGTAGGTTTTCGCTCCAACCCTAATTTAACGCACCATTCTAATAATTAGCTGGTTGATAAGCTGAACCAGGTTAGTTACAACTGTGGTTGGAGCGAAAACCTACGGAAGGGTAGCTCTCCAGGAACAGGGTGAGGAGACCCCTGCTATAGTGTGCGTGCATGGTTCTGTCAAGTTGTTTAAATAATTGTTTACTTTGTTTTAAACTACAGTTAATTTGCCAATGTTAGGTGTGTGTAGTAGATATTCTATGTAGGTTGATACATTTATCATAGGCTCAATCAACTGGACGTTGCTTAGAATTTGATCAAGAATTCAGAATGGCATTTTATGCACAAAACAAAAGGGATGTGATGGTCATGTTCTGAAATAGCAGTTCCGAGTTCCCTTTTTTAAAATCCAGTTGGTTTGTCCTGTGGTGCGTGTATAGACATGTTATGAATCTATTCCTTAGACTAGTAGTGTCTTAGTTTTAGGATATGTTCTAAGGCTGGGGAATTTGACCCAGATGGAGTTATGAGGTAGTTACAGAACCATATGTAATTAAAATGTTACTGTAAAAGTAAGAGGGTGGGGGTATTCTATAGATAATGTACTTTTAACGACAGTGTACCTGTCTCTCGAATGTGGGAACTTTTCCCCTCGTTAAAATAAAGTATAGCTGTTACTGCTGTCCTCAGTTGATATGCTGTATGTATCCTGCAGTGTTTCATCTGTGTATATATACTCACTTTTTTTATATCTTCACTATTTGATTTGACTTCACGAACAGACTCTGTCCGAAGCTGTAGTCAAAGTGGTTATCCCAACAGAAAGGTACACTCTCTCTATCCATTCTTACTACTACGACTGACCAGACATTCTCACAGACAGAACCGTGTTAGAGGACAGAGGCCCTGCCCTGGTGTACTGTTCTTGTGTACGTACGTGACAGACAGGAAGCCCCGGTCCTAAGTCTGTATGTACATGACTAATGGGAGAGGACAGCTGAGAACATAACTGTCTCATAGTTTGTAGTAATGTTCAGGGAATTGGTAACCCCTGCTGCTTAAGACTGGAGGCCCTATATCTAACTAGTAGGAGGGCCATGGGCCTCAGTTGAACATGGTTGAAGTGAATCATTGGCCTAGTAAGCAAAGCCCATAGTTTATCACAGTTTATTCATTCATGTCATCCTCATTAGATTAGTAAATGTCACCATTGTAATCCCCTGTCAGGAAAATGGATTGTTAGACTTAAGTGATTGTTGGAGTCTATTATATCCATTGAAACATACTGGTACTAGCTTCAGTGGAAACCTTTGTTCTTCCTACCTGTGTTGGCTGAGACACTGCAGACAGATGCAGCTAGAAAGCAAATGCATTTTAGATTAAAATCAGTAGTAGCTAATAGTAGTATAATGTTGTCACTTTCATGTATATATAGTCCCTCTTTTTTCATTTAGACACACTTACTGCTTCTTCATTTCGACACATATTACTAGACACATGACAGAAAGACTAGTTCTGATGTAACTACACACTAGGGACAGACCGTCTCCCCCACTCACTCGTGTGTGCAGACCAACACACATCACACAACATATCCTCACCGTTGCTGTGATAAATGATTGCAGAGGGACAAATGTTCTAGAAGAGAGACAGAGAGAGGTTAAGGGGCTTGGGGCCAGTGTTCAGTGAGAGCTTTGACATGGCCACTGGTCTGGATGAGGGGGGACAAGTCAGTGTCTGGTCTCATCCCCTCTCCTTTTACTCCACAGGAATCTGTTAGGCCTCATCCACAGGATGATAGAGTTTGTGGTGCGTGAGGGACCCATGTTTGAAGCCATCATTATGAGCAAAGAGAAGAACAATCCTGACTTGAGGTGATCTACCATTGCTGAGCTCTCTCTTTCCCTCTAGTCATACCACTGGTCTAAAGATGTCTTTTTAAACTCATTTTGAAACTGTTTTTATTCATGATTTCAGGTTTCTCTTTGACAACAAAAGCCAAGAGCATGTGTACTACCGCTGGAAACTCTACTCCATTCTCCAGGTAGGTCATGATCTGTCCTGGCTACAGCCCTATGACCATGAGGCCATCTCAAATCAAGTGTTATTTGTCACATGCTCTGAATACAACTGGTGTACTTGACCATGAAATGCTTTCTTACGAGCTCTTCCCAACAATGCAGAGTTTTAAAAAATAATACAAATAGTAACACAATTGTAATAACAAACAAGCATGAAGCTATATACAGGGAGTATCAGTACCAGACCAATGTGCAGAGGTATTTGAGGTAGACATGTACATGAAGGCAGGTTAAAGTGTCTAGGCATCAGGAGAGATAATAATAGAAGTGAAATAAAGAACAGTACCTACCCACTACACCTCTGCTGCGCCTCATCCATGTCCCTCTCCCTCCATCCCCAGGGCGAGCCCCCCAGTGAGTGGAGGACGGCAGACTTCCGGATGTTCCGTGGGGGTTCCATCTGGAGGCCGCCCCTCCTCAACCCCTACCTCCATGGAGATGAGGAGGCGGGAGAGGAAGAGGAGTCTCCCTCCCTGGAGGAGGAGCTGCTGAAAAAGGGCCAGCTGAAGACAGAGTGAGTGTTGCTGTACATACAGGGCAGAGAGGGAGGTTCTGAGGCAGACTGAAGATGAAAAGCATTCTCTCCTGGATCTGACGTGTTACTGGAAAAACTGACTTTGGAATATGGACATTCTCAGGATAACAATGAATGCGTGTTTTTATTCCAGGCACAGGGAGAGACTAGAGATGCTGCTGAGAGGACTCACCCCTCGTAGGGAGGACATTGGTGATGCTATGCTGTTCTGTCTGGAGAGAGCCGAGGCAGCGGAGGAGGTGGTGGGGTCCATCGCAGAGTCCCTGTCCCTCCTTCAGACACCACTGCAGAAAAAGGTCCCTTATCCTATGACAGTCTTACACGATCAAGCACATTCACATGGCATATAGTATATAGAAAACATGTATTATCAACGATCCCTGGAGAAATTAGGGTTAAGTGACTTGCTCAAGGCACATCGACAGATTTTTCACCTTGTCGGTTACTGAACCAACTCTAACCACTAGGTTACCTGCCGCCCAGATTATTGCTCACAGTCATGTCTATCTTTATTCCCACAGATTGCCAGACTGTACCTTGTATCCGACATCTTGTACAACTCCTGTGCCAAAGTTGCCAATGCATCTTATTATCGCAAATAGTAAGAAAAGTATATTTTAAATAAGTCTGTCATTACATAATATACATGCTCAGTGGTCATACTGTGTCCTAACGGTTTATTGTTTCTCTGTTCTTTCAGTTTTGAAGCAAAATTGCCTCAGATATTTGGTGACATTAGTGATGCATATCGAAACATACAAGCAAGACTACAAGCTGAACAGTTCAAGGTAACGAGTGAAGTTTTTAAAAAATGACAATGATTTATAATGTTTTTCCATGCTTGTGATCTGTTATTGCCTTGGCCAGAACAAATACATTATCCCTCACCCATATGTCTTCTGTCCTCAGCAAAAGATAATGGGCTGTTTCAGGGCATGGGAAGACTGGGCCGTATACCCAGAGTCTTACCTGATCCAGCTGCAGAACATCTTCCTGGGTCTGATCAAGGCAGGAGAGGAGGTGATCGAGAGGGTAGAGGTGAGCTGGATCTCAGGACCTGTCCTGGACAAGACCTGGAAAAGAGTTTTGATCAATGCCTATTTTACTGATGACACTGTTACATTCTCTGATAGTGTGTATAAATATACAATTCAGCTAGAAGCAGAGCTGAATTTAGCAACATTGGTTTATATGGGCTGGGTATACCTCACCTCAGGTGTCGTCTCCAGACCTGGATGGAGCCCCGTTGGACGGAGCTCCACTGGACAACCTCGACGGCTCACCCCTGGCCTGGGACCCTGCCTCCCTGGACGGGGTGCCTGTTGATGACATCGACGGGGTTCCCCTGGGTGCACCCATGGAGGACATTGACGGAATGCCTTGTAAGTCAATCTGGCAGAATTTCTGTGAAAAATGGAAACCATGAAAGCGTTAAAAGATGTGGACTTGATGTAAGTTTGTGTTCTGCAGTGGATGACCTGGCCCACTCAAGAGTGGCTCTATCTAAATGGGAGAGGGTGGACGATGCTGACGCTCTCCCACAAGGTACTGTACTGTCAGCACTGTCAACCCAACAATCATATCTCTACTCCTAACCTACAGCTCACCCTGCCACTTCCTCTTTCAGCTAACACTGAATCCAAATGGGACACTTTGGGAGAGCGAGACTTGGGGGATGCCCTGAATGCCAGGTAAGAACCTGGTGCAGGCACTCTTTTCCCCATCACTGAAACCCAAAGCATCACAGAGTTACTGTAATGTAGCATGTGCTGCTGTTGAGTGGTGTTTTCCAGCGCCAGTCCTCCAGTACCCCCAACAGTACACAGTTTTGTTGTAACCCTGGACAAAGAAAAGGGCTTAATGATTAATTGACAAGTAGAATCAGGTGTGCTTGTATGGGGCCATAACACATATGTACTGTTGGGAGGACTGGAGTTGGGACATAGTGGCTCTTGCATTTTGTTAGAGATTAGTTGACTGGCAACAAATTGTTGCTACATTTGGGGGAAAGTTCATTGATTTTGTTTGGAACAAATCGTAGATTGCTTAGGGCTGACAAGATACAGGTACACTGCAGGCAAGGAGATTGAGTCTAAAACAAGTAACTTAACTTGGTGTGTTCTTAGATCAATCCCTTTCTGGAGACCTGATTGCTGCTAAAATTATTTCTAAAATGGCAAACAAATTTAAATGTTTATATGATATTGGATATTTTAACATCAAAGTTAAGAAACTGCTTGTGTCATGTTGATTATGCTGCTCTGCTTGGTATAGTGGGCTATCAAAAAATCTGAAAGAGAATGCAGGTCATGAAAAATAATGTTATCTGTTATATGCTGAATGTCCCCCCTAGGACCTACATAGTGTTATCAGGTATATGCTGAATGTCCCCCCTAGGACCTACATAGTGTTATCAGGTATATGATGAATGTCCCCCCTAGGGCCTACATAGTGTTATCAGGTATATGCTGAATGTCCCCCCTAGGACCCACATAATGTTATCAGGTATATGATGAATGTCCCCCCTAGGACCTACATAATGTTATCAGGTATATGCTGAATGTCCCCCCCTAGGACCCACATAATGTTATCAGGTATATGATGAATGTCCCCCCCTAGGACACATAATGTTATCAGGTATATGCTGAATGTCCCCCCTAGGACACATAATGTTATCAGGTATATGATGAATGTCCCCCCTAGGACCTACATAATGTTATCAGGTATATGATGAATGTCCCCCCCTAGGACCCACATAATGTTATCAGGTATATGATGAATGTCCCCCCTAGGACCCACATAATGTTATCAGGTATATGATGAATGTCCCCCCTAGGACACATAATGTTATCAGGTATATGATGAATGTCCCCCCTAGGACACATAATGTTATCAGGTATATGATGAATGTCCCCCCTAGGACACATAATGTTATCAGGTATATGATGAATGTCCCCCCTAGGACACAATGTTATCAGGTATAGGCTGAATGTCCCACCTAGGACCCACATAATGTTATCTGGTATATGCTGAATGTTCCCCCTAGGACCCACATAATGTTATCAGGTATATGATGAATGTCCCCCCTAGGACCCACATAATGTTATCAGGTATATGATGAATGTCCCCCCTAGGACCCACATAGTGTTATCAGGTATATGCTGAATGTCCCCCCTAGGACCCACATAATGTTATCAGGTATATGCTGAATGTCCCCCCTAGGACCCACATAATGTTATCAGGTATATGCTGAATGTCCCCCCTAGGACCCACATAATGTTATCAGGTATATGCTGAATGTCCCACCTAGGACCCACATAATGTTATCAGGTATATGCTGAATGTTCCCCCTAGGACCCACATAATGTTATCAGGTATATGCTGAATGTCCCACCTAGGACCCACAATGTTATCAGGTATATGCTGAATGTCCCCCCTAGGACCCACATAATGTTATCAGGTATATGCTGAATGTCCCACCTAGGATCCACATAATGTTATCAGGTATATGCTGAATGTTCCCCCTAGGACCCACATAATGTTATCAGGTATATGCTGAATGTCCCCCCTAGGACCCACATAATGTTATCAGGTATATGCTGAATGTCCCCCCTAGTACCCACATAATGTTATCAGGTATATGCTGAATGTCCCCCCTAGGACCCACATAATGTTATCAGGTATATGCTGAATGTCCCCCCTAGGACCCACATAATGTTATCAGGTATATGCTGAATGTCCCCCCTAGGACCCACATAATGTTATCAGGTATATGCTGAATGTCCCCCCTAGGACCCACATAATGTTATCAGGTATATGCTGAATGTCCCACCTAGGACCCACATAATGTTATCAGGTATATGCTGAATGTTCCCCCTAGGACCCACATAATGTTATCAGGTATATGCTGAATGTCCCACCTAGGACCCACAATGTTATCAGGTATATGCTGAATGTCCCCCCTAGGACCCACATAATGTTATCAGGTATATGCTGAATGTCCCACCTAGGATCCACATAATGTTATCAGGTATATGCTGAATGTTCCCCCTAGGACCCACATAATGTTATCAGGTATATGCTGAATGTCCCCCCTAGGACCCACATAATGTTATCAGGTATATGCTGAATGTCCCCCCTAGTACCCACATAATGTTATCAGGTATATGCTGAATGTCCCCCCTAGGACCCACATAATGTTATCAGGTATATGCTGAATGTCCCCCCTAGGACACATGTTATCAGGTATATGCTGAATGTCCCCCCTAGTACCCACATAGTGTTATCAGGTAAATGATGAATGTCCCCCCTAGTACCCACATAGTGTTATCAGGTAAATGATGAATGTCCCCCCTAGTACCCACATAGTGTTATCAGGTATATGCTGAATGTCCCCCCTAGGACCCACATAATGTTATCAGGTATCTGCTGAATGTCCACCCTAGGGGTACAGGAGTTCCGGAGAGGTGGGCTTGTTGCCTCTGGAGTCCAGAGTGGACCAACTTAATCATACGTTTGACATCTTAAATGATCGTGCCCCAGGTTACATGAAAAACCACATTGGTATGGTCTATAACCAACACAGTCACAATACCAGAGCTAGTATTATGTCTTGTAAAATCCCAAGAGTAAACTGTGCTGTGAGGAACACATTTTGCTATGGAATAGCCTCCCCCTTGGCGATCAAGAAAAAATAGCTTTAAAAAGCAGGCAAAGGTTTATTTGGACATGGTTGTCTAAGTAAGAGAAATCACTCCACTGCCCCTTGTCCCTACTGCTGGTCAGGTGTATTTATTTGAAGGATCGGTATGACGTGAAATTAATATGGTGGGAAAAGTGACACTTTAGGATGTCAACATACATGAATGAATGTTTTTACCATCGAGGTCCACTTTGGAAACAAGCATTTTAATTAATACTTTCGAGTGATATCCTCCGGGTCCACATTGTACATGTCTGTTACCCAAAATAAATTAAATTCCTCTCATCTCCCCCTGGTCCACAGTGCTAACATTAAGGGAGGAGATGGGAAGTCCGAGGGTGATAGCAGCGATGATGACAGCCCCTCCAAGTACGACAATGCTGACTTCAAGAGCTCCCTTAGCAGTTTTGAGATGTCCGAAAGCAAGAGGAGCCGGCTGAGAGAGCTGGAGGTAAGCACAATCAACAATGCCTACTAGGACCAAGTAACACAGTACGTAACACATTGCAGCAGACCTTCAGACTCAGTCCATACCGGTCAACCGACTAATAATAATACATACAGGGCCTTCAGAAAGTATTTACACCCCTTCACGTATTCCACATTTTGTTGTTACAGCCTGAATTCAACATGTATTTGTTTTTCCTCACCCATCTACACACAATCAATCACATTTATTTATAAAGCCCTTTTTACAGCAGCAGATGTCATAGTGCTATACAGAAACCCAGCCTAAAACCCCAAACAATGCAGAAGCACGGTGGCTAGGAAAAACTCCCTAGAAAGGCAGGAACCTAGGAAGAAACCGGGCTCTGAGGGGTGGCCAGTCCTCTTCTGGCTGTGCCGGTTGGAAATAAGAGTACATGGCCATGTAAGGCCATAATGGAAGTGAACAAATTTATTGAAAATGAAATCTCATTCAAATAAGTATTCACACCACTGAGTCAGTACTTTGTAGAATCACCTTTGGCAGAGATTACAGTGAGTCTTTCTGAATTGTGCAACATTTACCCATTTATTTTCAAAAATCTTCAGGTTCTGTCAAATTGGTTGTTGATCATTACTAGACAACCATTTTCAGTTCTTGCCGTGGATTTTAGTCAAAACTAACTCAGCCACTGTCTTCTTGGTAAACTACTCCAGTGTAGGACAGACATCTATTGTCAGAAAGCTTAAATTCTTGTTAATCTAACTGCACTGTCCAATTTACAGTAGCTATTGTTTGAGTGCAATTTAACAGTTATTACTAAAACAAATTAGGCATATTTGATCAATTTTGACCAGAAATGCAATGGTTCATCGAATCAGTCAATCTTTGCACATACACTGCTGTCATCTAGTGGCCAAAATAATACATTACGGCCTTTCTCTTGCATTTCAAAGATGGTACAAAATAACGCTTTTTTGTGTATTATCTTTTACCAGATGTGTGTTAGTTTCCTTTCAAATGGTACCAAGAATATGCATATCCTTGCTACAGGCAGTTAGATTTGGGTATGTCATTTTGTGTGCAAATTGAAAAAGGGGCGGATCCTTGAGTTTGAGTAAATTCTTAATTGTGGGTTAACGACAGATTTTTACCTTGTCAGCTCGGGGACAAGGTAAAAAAAAATAAACACTATTGCACACAGAGTTCTTGTTATGCACATTTTTAACCCTAAACTTATTTAGGCTTGCCATAACAAAAGGGGTTGAATACTTGACTCAAGATATTTCAGCTTCTCATTAATTTGTAAAAAAAAAAAATATTTTTGTAGGCTAGTGACAACAAAAAAACAAAATTATCATTTTTAAATTCAGGCTGTGGAAAAAGTTAAGGGGTCTGAAGGTAAAACCCGATTACGCTTGGCAGTTTGTTTGATTTCCATTAATTTATGCAACAATTGGACCCACTGTCCAAACGTATGCATCTTATATTTACTCAATGTGTCTCTGCTGCAGGTGAAGGTGATGAAGTTCCAGGATGAGCTGGAGTCTGGGAAGAAGCCCAGGAAGTCAGGGTTAAACATGCAGAAACAGGTGGCGCACTACAGGAACAAGCTGTTGCAAAAGGTGGGTTTCTAGTGTACCTTTTCATAAGCCCAGCAGTAAGGGAAACTGTCCAGATACCATGAAGTTGCAGGTTTAAATGTGACTTTAAAAGAAAACTTCACCGGTTGCAATGGCTCCACATTTTCTGTTTACCTCAGGAGTTTGATAAGGATGACAAGGAGAAGAGAGAGAGATCCATTCCGAAATCAAAAGAGCGATCAAAGAAGGATGAGCGGAGAGACAAGGCGGAGGAGACCAGTAAAGGACGGGACAAGGAGAAGAGTAAAAGGAGTCAAGACCGGGACAGGGGACGGAGTAGAGACACAGAGGAGCGGACACACAAATACAGAGGACATTCTCCTGCAAAGTAAGGCCTATGTGAAACCATTGTTCCATTTAATTTGTGTTCAGCATTCTATATTTGTGCTGACTCACCCCTATCCCACCCTTCCAACAGAATCAAGTCAAAGTCTCCCAAGAAGTCCAAGCGGTCCCGGTCGCCCTCGCCAGTCAGGAAGACGTGGAGGAGGTCTAGCTCCCGGTCGCCACACCGCTCCCACAAAAAGACTAAGAAGAGCAAACACTGATCATGAGGCCTATGCCTCTCCCCCTGAAGCAGCCAGGCGGCTTTCATGGACTGCCCTGCTCCGCCACACGCTTCTTTCCCGCAATGCCTCTGAACTGCCTCTGCAGACCAACTGACAGCTGTTCCCCTCTGCAGTGAAGATTTGGCAATTTTTTTGTAAGATGAACATTGTTTGTATAGTTCTGTTTTCAAACCCCATTCGGATTGCGACTAGTTCCTGACAATAAATCACTCTTGGCAATGTGTCTGTGTTGTCATCCATGCTCCAGGATGGGGAATGGATTAGCTGAGGGTACCATGTCATTTAGCCTTTCTAAATAGCATTGGAAACTAATCTAATCTCCATGGAAAAAAATAGAATAAGAGCACTTTATAAATGAAAATCATTATCCTTAAAAAGTGGTTCCATTTTATTTTTCATAGCATAAGACACAGATGTACCCGAATTGATTGGAGTTGGTTTTAATTTTAAGACTGACATTCCTGGCAAGGAGGAGAGGGTACTAGAAAAGCAGTAAAGTTGAGTTAAAACTGACAAAATGTACATTAGTGTCATAACCGTCCACACTGCACTTGTTTAACCAAAGTCTGATCCAGTCTCACAAACCTGCTTTACTTTAAACACAGCCCACTTGTTCTTTGTGACAGGACATCTGTGAGCCACCTTCCCATCATCCTCTACTTTAGGGTCCCTGTTCTCCGGAGGGTAACTCCTCCCTCCCGGAGCACTCACCAGTAGGAAATTGTCCAGTTTTAGAAGCATTGGCAGGGCCGCGTGTTGCTCTGCCTCCATTGTAGGACTGTACACTGGCACACTGACAAGAGTTCAGGGTGAAGCCTTTAAGGCAGAAGTGCTCAGTATTTTTTTTACATTGATGAAAACTTTAATGGCGCCGGTGAAGTCAGCAGAGAGCAGAACCTCTGTATGATCGGCCTTCAGAGCCCCTGTGGAAAAGAAATACCATGTTAAGCATTGAAAGTATACAAAAGTGTTTTACTATCCACTCAACACAAACCATATATCTATCAGTTTATGGTAATCCCGCTGAGTCTTTAAGCATACAGAAACCGGCATGCTGTACCTGAGGGAATGGTCTCGGAATCAGTGGAGTCCACGCTCTTACACTCCGCATCGGCCCCAGCCCCCGCTTTCTCTGCCCCCGCCTCCTGGGGGACGATCAGGTTAGGATGGGGGGCGAAAATGGCCGATGTCACTACTGCATTGTGGGCTGAAAGACAAGAGACTAGAATTAGCGGAGGGACACTACACCCAAACTTTCATGTTACCAACAGTAAAGACCTGAGCACCACTACAGTATCTAGGTACCTTTAATTCCCTCCCAGAAGTCATTGCGGTCTCGTCGTACGGAGGTAAACTTGCTCAGATCATGGTAGGTGCTCCAGATGTACACGTACTTGTCTTCTGAGCCACTCACAATGAACGAATAGTCATGGCTGGAAAATAAAGAGTGTAGCAGTTCCTCATGATTTGTTGACCGGCAACATTGAACATGGCAGACTGAGGTGGAGCTGTTCTCACCTGAAGCTGGCTTTGATCTGACTACTGCTGTTGACATAACCCTTGTACTTCATGGACAGAGACAGGTCCCTTAGGTCATACAGGCGGATCCTGCAGTCATTGGAGGTTACCAGAATCTAATAACAAAATAAAGAGACTTAGCTAACGGACAACTGTCACTAGCAACGTACCCTCAATTTTAAGTTCCAGTTTCAGACAGTGGTCAAGTAGGCTACTGTGGTTATTTGATCATAATGTAGGCCTACCAGAGTGGCTTACCGTCAAAAACAATAGAGAAAATGCATCCCATAACATTTTAACATGATAGCAGTTTATCATTCAGCCTACTGTAGCAGCCTTTGTGTGGTGTTCAATGTTGGCCTACATTCCATGAGACTTTTGGGGAAAAAACATGCAGGGCTTGACAACCTGTTTTCCACTTGTCCGTCAGACAAGGAGGTGACTGAAAATGTGTTTGATGCAAGAAACCACTTTACAAAATAAAATGCATTATTATTATTACAGAGAATCAGACAAATGATACTACCCTCTGCCTATTGGCTACTTAGCTTATTGAAGCCTGTCTCAAAATACAACACTGCCCCATTAAGACAAAAAAAAGCTCTTTACTTGACTCATTTTTCAAAGATGTCTAGTTTTGTGCTCTTATAGGAAGCAATCACCCCCCCATTGCAATCACTCCCCCAAATGATCTATAAAATGGGCTAATAACTCACTAACTAGCAAAAGATATGCACACGCGGCTACATGCAGCTCTTGCTTTGATCTACTCACGACCGCTCACCCTGGACATAGTCCAGTTCAAAGTGAATGGCACAGATCCATACAGTGCATTTGGAACGTATTCAGACCCCTTGACTCTTTCCACATTTTGTTACGTTACAGCCTTTTTCTGAAATGGATTTAATCATTTTTTCCCCCCTCATCAAGGGGCTCCCGAGTGGCGCAGTGGTCTAAGGTACTGCATCAGCGCTAGAGGAGTCACTACAGACCCTGGTTTGATTCCATGCTTTATCACAACCGGCCGTGATTGAGAGTCCCATAGGGCGGTGCACAATTGGCCCAGCGTCATCCGGGTTAAGGTTTGGCAGTCATTGTAAATTCGAATTTGTTCTTAACTGACTTGCCTAGTTAAGGTAAAAATACCCCCCCCCCCCCCCCCCAAGCATAATGACAAAACAATTGTCTAAAAATGGCTATACACATTTTTAGACAAATTTGCTTTGTCATTATGGGGTATTGTGTAGATTGAGGATTTTTATTTATTTAATCAATTTTAGAATACAGCTGTAACGTAACAAAATGTGGAAAAGTAAAGGGGTCTGAATACTTTCCGAATGAACTTATGACAATTGTCTATTTGCATATAGGCCTACTGCAGCTCTGATTACACAGACCGCTGCGGCATGACCAGAGTACGGGCTGAGTCGTGCGTGTCAATAAAATGGAATACTACTCCGATGCATTCTGCCTACCTACAACAAAATCTCTTGCATAGTTAGTTTTGGTATGTTGCATTGAAAGTGGATAATAATGCATTGATTTGATCACAATTCCCACAGTAAAGGGAAATGTTTATAGTGTTAACTAAGGAGGAAAACTAGAGAAAGTTGAGTGAAGTTCAATCTTGTGTTTCTCTGCGTGGGCTGATATTTCTTCTGCGTGGCAGTCCCGGGGAGCTGCACGCCCACAAATGCGTGCAGCTTAGTGGGAACATTGGTCACTAGTAGGTCATCTCCAGAGAGGCATGTCTATGGAAAGTTCATCAGAGCATGGCTATACCTTGTTCTCTCCAGGCAGAGGCTCGATGCCTGTGATTTTCCGTCCCACTCGGTTCCTGCCTCTGGTTGACCGTACATGGATCTGGGTGTGGTATTTAAGGCGCTGAAAAAAGAACCAACTTAGAAATGGTGAACCATTTCCTGTGTTCCTCATTTTCATAATTATGTTCAGCCATTGTAATGCTCAAAGAATCAAACATTGCCTGAAATAATGATTCTTCAAACTTGAGGAACAGTGTATAATTCTCCCTCCACCGTACCTCTGTGTCGTAGAAGATGCAGCGGCCATCGTAGGTGCCAATGACAGCGTACTTCCCGTTCTGGCAGAAGTTGGCAGCAGTGATGAGGCGTGTTTGTCCATCCACCTCGTTCCACAGAGCCACCTTCTTGTCTGGGATGTTCCACAGACGCAGTTTCCCATCCAGAGAGCCACTCAGAAAGTACCTGTCATCCTAGGAGAAATAACAGATATTTAGTCTGGCTATCAGAGTCAGAACACAAATATAGCCAACTCACTCTGCGCTTAAAAAGGTCCATACTTAAACCTAAACACGCACTAACAAAGGCACACAAGCTCACAGAGGCCCACTTACTCTGGGATGGAAAGCGATGGCTGTGACAAAGTCAATATGCTGAAAGCAGCATAGACACTCTCTCCTGGATATGTGCCACAGTCGGACGGTCTTATCCATCGACGAGGAAAGCAGGAAGTAGTTCTGGATACAAAGAACACAAGGAATATTAGGACACAGTGTACAGTCATTTGGGAGTGTTGCTTTTTTTAAAGGAGGAAAGGGATTTGGAGTATCACCTTTGACCAGGACAGGTCAAGCAGGTCAGCTGTGTGACCCTTGTACTTGCAGAACGGGACTTGGCGGAAGGGGAGATTCTTGTCCTCAGGGTCTTCAGGAACACTGCTCATCTGGGAAGAGAAGACACTGTTGTCTGTCAGACTGGTGCTGAGGTCTGAATGGTAACACTGGTTAAGTTAGACCTTCTAGACAACTGGGTGTGATTGAGCTATTACTTCCTCCTTTAGTGGTTTGAGTTAACACAAATAAACCATGCATCTGATTATATCACAGACGGGTCCTAACCTTACTCACCCCACCGTCCGTGTCTGATTTGGAGGAACACAGGCTTTCCTGAGAGGGAGAGGGAGACACACGACCTGGTTGACAACATAAAAGGAGGAACCATGAGAAACCCACCAAACAAGCCTTACATTTTCCAAAGGTGTGGTAGAGAGAGAAACTAAACTACTCACGGTCTACCTACCTTCAGTGTTGTACTTTGCCCTCATGTTGTTGAAGTAGTCAAAGGAATTTTTCAGAACCCAGATTCGCACCACGTTGTCCTGGCCTGCTGTCGCCAACAGCCTCCCGCAGTGAGAGAACTTCATGGTCCACACTGCACCCTGAAGGAACCACAGAACAAAGATTTGGCAAAATATACATATACTCACGTTTTACATCTACATTCATGGTAACATATGCTTCAGTCATGGCAGTAGTCAATTGTTTAATGGAATGAAAGCACTGACACATTAACACACAATCTTACCATGTGCTCTCCGCTCAGGTCCTGGACCACCTTAACCTGATCAAAGTCGAAGGGGCCCTTGAAGCTGTGGGCTGCCTTGAACTTGACAGGCCGGGTGTAGGGCATCCCCTCATCGTCACTGGACGACGGGTCATCCTGGTCGTTATGGAAAACTGAGACAACAACCACGCCGTGAGACTAAACAGCAGCAAAACTACTGACCAACTGATGAAGAGCAAATACAAATATTTCCATCATGAAAACAAGCAGGCATGTGATTGGGGTGGGGTTTGGCATACCTTCATCACGGACACTCTTCACCTTGTTGACGGCCTTCTCCCCATACTCCTCAGCCAGATGCTTGGCCCTCTTCACAGACTTGCCCAGGAACTTCTTCAGCCGAGTGCTAAGGGAGTGAAGACAGAGGAGACGTAAAACTCCATGAACTTTATCACAGGCTCTGTCACAGCAGCAGAGAGGAAAGACTGTAACCACAGCAAAAGGCAGAGCACTGTTCCAAGTCTTACGTTTTCTGTTTCAGCTTCCCTCCGTCTGTGTCAGTCAGCGGAGCCTGGCCTCTGTCATCATCATCGGACTGTGCGGCGTCATTCCTGACAGGAAAAAAGGAACAAACGGTGGTATCTTCTTCTGTATTGCTGCATGCTCCTTACCAAAGCAATCTGTTAGCACAGGGGAATGATTATATAGCTGTATGTTTTTTAACTGTATACCAGGGATTGGTGTGAGCCCATGCGATATTAGAATAGTTGAGGTAATAGGTGAGCAGTTCTTACGTAATGTACTCCTTGGTCCTCCTCATGATGTGTAATGTGAGTGGGTTGATCCCTGTAGGAAGCTTCTCCTCTGCCTGGATCAGAGGGATCTCCTCCCCAGTGTCCAGATTCTTGATCATCACACTCGCCAGGATCTCCTATTACAGAGACAGCACACCCAATCAATGAATTGGAAACACACACTCAAAAAGTTGTGTAGACAGAAGCAAACCTGTACAAAAGGAGCTGAAGGCTGGATGAATGGAAGACAGAGACAACGATACGTACCTCATCAGTCAGCTCTCTGCCAGAGTTGGAGCGTGGGCGCTGAGGACCTAGAGAGTCATCAATGGGACCGGATGCCTGCTCATCCTCATTCTCCTGTGGGAACACACACAGGTGTTAACTAACAGGTATTCAAAATTGTTAACGGCTGTTGAAAGAGGACAACATAGAACTAAAAGTAAATCCACACACTGGTATGCCGCTCTTAAAGTGTTTAATCCGAAAAGGACTGGGTCTTCGTCAGGACAAAGTGTTCACCAGGTGCAGAAGAATATATACAGTGCATTCGGAAAGTATTCAGACCACCTCCCCCTTTCCACATTTTATTACGTTACAGCCTTATTCTAAAATTGATTGTTTTTTCCCCCCTCAATCTACACACAATACCCAATAATGACAAAGCAAAAACAGGTTTAGACATTTTTGCAAATGTATTAAAAATAATAAACTGAAATATTACATTTACATAAGTATTCAGACTCTTTACGTAGTACTTTGTTGAAGCACCTTTGGCAGCGATTACAGCCTCGAGTCTTCTTGGGTATGACGGTACAAGCTTGGCACACCAGTATTTGGGGAACTTCTCCCATTCTTCCCTGCAGATCTTCTCAAGCTCGGTCAGGTTGGATGGGGAGTGTCTCTGCACAGCTATTTTCAGGTCTCTTCAGAGATGTTAGATCAGGTTCAAGTGCGGGCCACTCAAGGACATTCAGAGACTTGTCCCGAAGCCACTCCTACGTTGTCTTGGCTGTTTGCTTAGGGACGTTGTCCTGTTGGAAGGTGAACCTTCACTCCAGTCTGAGGTCCTGAGTGCTCTGGAGCATGTTTTCATCAAGGATCACTCTGTACTTTGCTCTGTTCAGCTTTCCCTCGATCCTGACTAGTCTCCTAGTGCCTGCCGCTGAAAAACATCCCCGCAGCATGATGCTGCCACCACCATGCTTCACCATAGGGATGGTGCCAGGTTTCCTCCAGATGTGACGCTTGGTATTCAGGACAAACAATTCAATCTTGGTTTCATCAGACCAGAGAACCTTGTTTCTCATGATCAGAGTCCTTTAGGTGCCTTTTGGCAAACTCCAAGCGGGCTGTCATGTGCCTTTTACTGAGGAGTGGCTTCCACTAACAAAGGCTTGATTGGTGGAGTGCTGCAGAGATGGTTGTCCTTCTAGAAGGTTCTCCCATCTCCACTTTGAGGCTCTGTCAGACTGACCATCGGGTTCTTGGTCACCTCCCTGACCAAAGCCCTTCTCCCCCGATTGCTCAGTTTGGCCGGGCGACCAGCTCTAGGAAGAGACTTGGTGGTTTCAAACTTCTTCCATTTAAGAATGATGGAGGCCACTGTGTTCTTGGGGACCTTCAATGCTGCAGACAATTTTTGGTACCCTTCCCCAGATCTGTGCCTCGACACAATCCTGTCTCGGAGCTCTACGGACAATTCCTTCGACCTCAAGGCTTGGTTTTTGCTCTGACATGCACTGTCAACTGCGGGACCTTTATATAGACAGGTGTGTGCCTTTCCAAATCATGTCCAATCAATTGAATTTACCACAGGTGGACTCCAATCAAGTTGTAGAAACATCTCAAGGATGATCAATGGAAACAGGATGCACCTGAGATACATTTCGAGTCTCATAGCAAAGGGTCTGAACACTTATGTAAATAAGGTATTGTATTTTTAATAAATTAGCAGAAAAATACTAAAAACCTGTTTTTGCTTTGTCATTATGTAGTAGTGTGTGTAGATTGATGAGGAAAAAATAGGACGTAATACATTTTAGAATGAGGCTGTAATGTAACAAAATGTGAAAAGGGGAAGTGGTCTGAATACTTCCCGAATGCACTGTACTTCTTGGGCAACAATTAGTGGACCTGTGTGCTGTGCCAATGGAACGCATGGGAAACAATTACCAACTGACCTGTGCTGTGACCACCTTGTCCCCGCTGGTGGCGCTGGCCAAGTCCAGAGAGTGCTGCAGATCCTTGGTGATGCCTCTCACTGTGCTGCTGGGAGACACCAGGCCACACGGCTCCTCTGGCTCCGCTGCACACAAAGGCCAATCACACAGCAGACATGCAGGGTCAAAGGTCAACACAGTAACCTTGTCTCCATGGTTAAACAATTAAATTACCTACAACCTTAATTTTAATAGAAATTATAAGTAGTAGGTGTGGGGACAGAACTGTAGGAACATTCCCTGTAGGAACATTTTTAATTGACATGCATATCAGCATTCAGTCTATTGACCTTATACAATTGGGTGTGTGGAGAAACAAGCATTATTTACCATCCAGTCCTGTGGGCCTCATACACTCCTGGGACTTCTTGCTGAGGGGTAGAGCAGGTCGGGATGGGGGAGGTGGTCGTGGAGGAGGAGCTCCGCTGGGAGGAGGGGGGCGTGAGGGCG
Organism: Salvelinus fontinalis; assembly: GCF_029448725.1. Lineage (NCBI taxonomy): Eukaryota > Metazoa > Chordata > Actinopteri > Salmoniformes > Salmonidae > Salvelinus > Salvelinus fontinalis. The sequence goes on from NC_074674.1 coordinate 1,690,367, forward strand.
GAGGCTTCTTGGTGCTGGCTACAATGTCGGGCTCTACAGTGAACTGCCGTGGGGGTTTAGAAGGCCCAGGGTCGGTGGAGTCACCTGGCTTCTTGTCCCCCTCACAGACCTGGTCTAGGATGTCTGCAGGTCTCTGCTCCTTGTCCTCTGCAGACACCCGGGGTAGGTCAGGGAGGTCCGGCGGGAGGTCTGGTTGACTCTGACCCAGGGTGCTGGTGATGTCTGGGGGCTGGACGTGCTCCTGTGACCCAACCGACGGCCCGGGGATGTCTGGGAGAACCATGGAACACGCACCCTGCTGTTCCTGAGGCTGCTTTGATCTCTCAACCACAGGCCGAGGTTCCACAGCAGGATGCTCTGGTTCTACAGGGGCCTTAATCTCCTTCTTCACCTGTGACTCCGCCCTCGTATCAACATCCCTCTCTCCCATCAGCAGAGCCTCCTCCACCACAACTCCCTTCTGGCTCTCCTCAATGATGCTGTCGATGATCTAGGAGGAACAGACATCACAGATGAAAACATCATCATCCAAAAGGATGTTCTCATAACAGCATGTTCCTCTAATGAGGAGTTTGTTCTTGTATTCAGTCACGGTGAAAGAGGGTTGTGGAGAAGGATTAGACAGACACATGTTGAGGGGCTGTGTGCATTGATTTTAAAGAGCGACTGCCCCTAAAAACCAACTAATCCCTTTGAAAACGGCATGTGGCATCGATACGAGTCAAACATTTATTCTAGTGTCAAAATTGACTAGTGTAAATAGGATAATTTTGAGAAACAAACGTCCTCTCACTGTCAACTGAGTTTATTTTCAGCAAACTTAACATGTGTAAATATTTGTATGAACATAAGATTCAACAACTGAGACAAACTGAACAAGTTCCATAAGACATGTGACTAACAGAAATGTAATAATGTGTCCCTGAACAAAGGGGGGGGGGGGTCAAAAGTAACAGTCAGTATCTGGTGTGGCCACTAGCTGCATTAAGTACTGCAGTGCATCTCCTCCTCATGGACTGCACCAGATTTGCCAGTTCTTGCTGTGCGATGTTACCCCACTCTTCCACCAAGGCACCTGCAAGTTCCCTGACATGTCTGGGGGGGAATGGCCCTAGCCCTCACCCTCCGATCCAACAGGTCCCAGATGTGCTCAATGGGATTGAGATCCGGGCTCGTCGCTGGCCATGGCAACACTGACATTCCTGTCTTGCAGGAAATCACGCACAGAACGAGCAGTATGGCTGGTGGCATTGTCATGCTGGAGGGTCATGTCAGGATGAGCCTGCAGGAAGGGTCCCACGAGGGAGGAGGATGTCTTCCCTGTAACGCACAGCGTTGCGATTGCCTGCAATGACAACTAGCTCAGTCCAATGATGCTGTGACACACCGGCCCAGACCATGACGGACCCTCCACCTCCAAATTGATCCCGCTCCAGAGTACAGGCCTCGATGTAATGCTCATTCCTTCGACGATAAACGCGAATCCGACCATCACCCCCGGTGAGAAAACAACGCAACTCGTCATTGAAGAGCACTTTTTTGCCAGCCCTGTCTGGTCCAGCAATGGTGGGTTTCTGCCCATACGTTGTTGCGACGTTGTTGCCGGTGATGTCTGGTGAGGACCTGCCTTACAACAGGCCTACAAGCCCTGTCCAGCCTCTCTCAGCCTATTGTGGACAGTCTGACCACTGATGGAGGGATTGTGCGTTTCTGGTGTAACTCGGCAGTTGTTGTTGCCATCCTGTACCTGTCCCGCAGGTGTGATGTTCGGATGTACCGATCCTGTGCAGGTGTTGTTACACGTGGTCTGCCACTATGAGGACGATCAGCTGTCCGTCCTGTCTCCCTGTAGCGCTGTCTTAGGCGTCTCACAGTACGGACATTTCAATTTATTGCCCTGGCCACATTGCAGTATGCCTAAGGCACGTTCACACAGATGAGCAGGGACCCTGGGCATCTTTCTTTTGGTGTTTTTCAGAGTCAGTAGAAAGGCCTCTTTTTAGTGTCCTAAGTTTTCATAACTGTGACCTTAATTGCCTACCGTCTGTAAGCTGTTAGTGTCTAAACGACAGTTCCTCAGGTGCATGTTCATTAATAATTTAGGGTTCATTGAACAAGCATGGGAAACAGTGTTTAAACCCTTTTACAATGAAGATCTGTGAAGTTATTTGGATTTTTATTAATTATCTTTGAAAGACTGAGTTCTTTTTTTGCTGAGTTTACATATATTTTCCTAAAATAAATGTAAGAATTGAACTTGTTTTCATTGAGAAGGCAGATAAAACGTCTTTACCAAAAGCAATCACTTTTGCATGCGAGTACACAGAATCCTCCTCCCTCCACGTGTTTGTTTACGTCACTTTTGTTTTGAGATGACTTCGCCGCCGGCCAGAGCCGGGCACCTGGCTCTCACCAGGGAGCCAGGTGCAATCACTTCTCACCCTGTTCAAACTCCTCCCACCGGGGTAACCCAGGCCAGATAAACAAACCTCTCAATAGGGATCCGCGAGAAAAAGATCACGTCGTTTGTGACTGAAAAGCCCTATACGGATTGACCAACTATGGTTTGTATCCCCTACCGAAGGACGCCATCATACGGAATAAGTGGTTGGTGTTTTGTTGGTCCCCAGAGCAGTTGTAGTGAGTATACAGATATCTAGACCATAGACTGCTAGTTATGTATATTTTGATAACCATGATCACTATCATTGCTAGCGTCGCTGACGTTAACTAGCGTTAGCCTACCACAATACAACTTGGATGTCTCAGAAACACATTTCAAAAGGCAAATAATTAGTAGGAAAACCTTTTGTCATAATTGTGATGTCGCCAGATTGACTTTAGATGCTGTAGAACTTTAGCCTGTTAATTAAGACTGAGGGGACCACTGTATTTTAGCTTGCTAACATTACCAAAGCTAGCCATTTTTGACGCGCTTTGATCACGCACTCCGTAGCCGATGTGAGCAAGACCTTTAAAACAGGTCAACATTCACAAGGCCGCAGGGCCAGACGGATTCGCAGAATGTGTAATCAGAGCATGCTTGGACCAACTGTCAAGTGTCTAAACTGATATTTTCAACCTCTCCCTGACCAAGTCTGTAATACCTACATGTTTCAAGCAGACCACCATAGTCTGTGTGCCCAAGAGCGTGAAGGTAACCTGCCTAAATGACTACCGCCCCGTGGCACTCACATCGGTAGCCATGAAGTGCTTTGAAAGGCTGGTCATGGCTCACAACACCATTATCCCAGAAACCCTAGACCCACTCCAATTTGCATACTGCCCTAACAGATCCACAGATGACGCAATCTCTATCGCACTCCACACTGCCCTTTCCCACCTGGACAAATTACCACTTTTGTTAGAATGCTATTCATTGACTACAGCTCAGCATTCAACACCACAGCACCCACAAAGCGCATCACTAAGCTAAGGACCCTGGGACTAAACACCTCCCAGCCACGCTGATCCTCAACATTGGGGGGCCCTCAGGGGTGTGTGCTCAGTCCCCTCCTGTACTCCCTGTTCACCCACGACTGCGTGGCCAAGCACGACTCCAACACTATCATTAAGTTTGCTGACGACACAATGGTGGTAGGCCTGATCACCGACAATGATGAGACAGCCTATAGGAAGGAGGTCGGTGACCTGGCCGTGTGGTGCCAGGACAACAACCTCTCCCTCAACGTGATCAAGACAAAGGAGATGATTGTGGATTACACGACTGTAGTGGAACGGGTTGAGCGTTTCAAGTTCCTTGGTGTCCACATCACCAACAAACTATCATGGTTCAAAACACACCAAGACAGTCGTTAACTTCTAACGTCCCACGTTAACGTGGGACCAGGCCAACATCCGGTGAAACTGCAGAGAGCTAACATTTTAAATACACCATTCGTTGTATTAAACATTCTTGTAAATACATGTATCTTACATCATTTAAAAGATGAACGTCTTATTAATCGAGCCGCTGTGTCAGATTTCAAAAAGTTTTACTGCAAAAGCAAACGTGATTTTCTGAGGACGGCGCCCCACACAAAGTATTACTAGCATTTTCCAACCAAGCATTAGCGTCACGAAAGTCAGAACAATAAAATAAATCGCTTACCATTGAAGATCTTCCTCTGGTGGCAATGCCAAGTGTCCTAACTACACAGTGAATGTTCGTTTTGTTTGATAAAATCTATGTTTATAGCCTAACACGAAACATTTGTAAACCGGTTGCGTTGTGATTTCCCTCTCATTCAACTTTGGACAAAGCGTTCGTGGTAATTACACACACTAAACAAATGTTTATCCAGTCATGGTTGGTTTCATTGCAATCCTCTGGTTGTTACTAACACAACCATACATGATGGCTCTTTTCCCGGGACGTATTGACCGAAACAAACCAATCAATGACCTCATTGCGCACCAATGATAGGACCGGTCTATCGTTGATTGACTATTTTGGCCCAATGACCACTGATCATCTTGAAATCTATCTTGGAAGAGAGCCAATGAGCTGAGGTAAACGGCAATATGTAATGGTTATACGTTTGAAGACCAGCCTTTGTCGTAAACTCTGGCGTAAAAGAGGTTCATTCGCCATTGCAAATCCTACTTGACGGAGCCACGAGTGTTACGCATAGCAGTACATATTCAATAGCATTTAACAAATTTATATATTTAAATTATGGCGAATAAATCAGGAAAAGCTAAAACAAAGTCTAGGTATACATATTTAACCCAAATTATAGAGGAAATTGATAGAGACATCGCACAGCCATCTCACAGCTAGCCTTCAGGGAGCTGCTCATCCAGGAGCTTGCTAGCTACAGCAAGTCCACTGCAGCACCTTCTGCTCCGTCAACCAATGGTGTTCACCTGCCCAGATTCATCTCTGCAGGCATGAATGTGCCTCAGGGCAAAAAGGGCACAGTGGGGAGGCGACGTTGTGCCCTTTGTCACAGGAAATGCCCCATCGCCTGCACCACCTGTTCAGTAAGCCTCTGCTTTACAGCAGAAAGAGACTGCTATGGGCCATGGCACCAGGGCTGAGGGTCTTCACAATATTTATCTATAAAATACACAATATTGTAAATAGAAAGTGTAAATAGTTACCCATGTTATTTGTTTGTTATTTTTTATTATTCTTTTTTTTCATATACACTGCTCAAAAAAATAAAGGGAACACTTAAACAACAATGTAACTCCAAGTCAATCACACTTCTGTAAAATCAAACTGTCCACTTAGGAAGCAACACTGATTGACAATACATTTCACATGCTGTTGTGCAAATGGAATAGACAAAAGGTGGAAATTATAGGCAATTAGCAAGACACCCCCAAAAAAGGAGTGATTCTGCAGGTGGTAACCACAGACCACTTCTCAGTTCCTATGCTTCCTGGCTGATGTTTTTGTCACTTTTGAATGCTTTGGTGCATTCACTCTAGTGGTAGCATGAGACGGAGTCTACAACCCACACAAGTGGCTCAGGTAGTGCAGCTTATCCAGGATGGCACATCAATGCGAGCTGTGGCAAGAAGGTTTGCTGTGTCTGTCAGCGTAGTGTCCAGAGCATGGAGGCGCTACCAGGAGACAGGCCGGTACATCAGGAGACGTGGAGGAGGCCGTAGGAGGGCAACAACCCAGCAGCAGGACCGCTACCTCCGCCTTTGTGCAAGGAGGAGCACTGCCAGAGCCCTGCAAAATGACCTCCAGCAGGCCACAAATGTGCATGTGTCTGCTCAAACGGTCAGAAACAGACTCCATGAGGGTGGTATGAGGGCCCGACGTCCACAGGTGGGGGTTGTGCTTACAGCCCAACACCGTGCAGGACGTTTGGCATTTGCCAGAGAACACCAAGATTGGCAAATTCGCCACTGGCGCCCTGTGCTCTTCACAGATGAAAGCAGGTTCACACTGAGCACGTGACAGAGTCTGGAGACGCCGTGGAGAACGTTCTGCTGCCTGCAACATCCTCCAGCATGACCGGTTTGGCGGTGGGTCAGTCATGGTGTGGGGTGGCATTTCTTTGGGGGGCTGCACAGCCCTCCATGTGCTCGCCAGAGGTAGCCTGACTGCCATTAGGTACCAAGATGAGATCCTCAGACCCCTTGTGAGACCATATGCTGGTGCGGTTGGCCCTGGGTTCCTCCTAATGCAAGACAATGCTAGACCTCATGTGGCTGGAGTGTGTCAGCAGTTCCTGCAAGAGGAAGGCATTGATGCTATGGACTGGCCCGCCCGTTCCCCAGACCTGAATCCAATTGAGCACATCTGGGACATCATGTCTCGCTCCATCCACCAAAGCCACGTTGCACCACAGACTGTCCAGGAGTTGGCGGATGCTTTAGTCCAGATCTGGGAGGAGATCCCTCAGGAGACCATCCGCCACCACATCAGGAGCATGCCCAGGCGTTGTAGGGAGGTCATACAGGCACATGGAGGCCACACACACTACTGAGCCTCATTTTTACTTGTTTTAAGGACATTACATCAAAGTTGGATCAGCCTGTAGTGTGGTTTTACACTTTAATTTTGAGTGTGACTCCAAATCCAGACCTCCATGGGTTTATAAATTTGATTTCCATTGATCATTTGTGTGATTTTGTTGTCAGCACATTCAACTATGTAAAGAAAAAAAGTGTTTAATAAGAATAATTCATTCATTCAGATCTAGGATGTGTCATTTTACTGTTCCCTTTAATTTTTTTGAGCAGTGTATATATATTTATTTTTGGGGTGTGTGTTAGAATAGCATTTAGTATATAGTTATTTCCTTCCAAATGTATCACTGTACCCAAGTGGCCGAATTGGTACATTTGTGTGGGACACCTGGGTGACTTCATGCTCAATGTCATGTAGCTCGCTCATTTTTGAAGTTATGTCTAAAACTTTGCTCAGCTATTGTTGCCATCTTATGTCCTTCATTCAAATCATCCTATCTGTATGTTTGGCTGTTCTTGGTCATTTGAAAGACGATGCAGCAACAAAAAACAGTAAACGTATGTTTATTTCCTTGTATTTTCTTCTACCAGATATTTTGTGTTATATTCTCCTACATTCAATTCACATTTCCACAAAATTCAGAATGTTTCCTTTCAAATGATACCAAGAATATGCATATCCTTGCTTCTGTGCCTGAGCTACAGGCAGTTAGATTAGGGTATGTCTTTAGGCGGAAATTGAGAAGGGGGGGTACCCCAAATAAGTTGAGGGCACAACAAGGCCTATTCCCCCTCAGGAGACTGAAAAGATTTGGCATGGGTCCCCAGATACTCAGAGTTCTACAGCAGCACCATTGAGAGTATCCTGACCATTTGCATCACCGCCTGCTAAGGCGACAGCTCGTCATCCGACCGTAAGGCGCCACAGAGTGTAGTGCGAACAGCCCAGTACATCACTGTGGCCAAGCTTCCTGCCATCGAGGACCTATATACCAGCCGGTGTCAGAAGAAGGCCCCCAAAAAATAAAAAGTCTCCAGTCATCCAAGTCAGAAATACTGTTCTCTCTGCTACCGCACGGCCAGCGGTACTGGAGCGCCAAGTCTACGTCCAAAAGGCTCCTTAACAGCTTCTACCCACAAGCCATAAGACTGCTGAACATTTAGTCAAATGTCCACCCAGACTATTTACACTTCCCCTCTTTGTTTTTACACAGCTGCTACTTGCTATTTATTATCTATGCATTGTCACTTTACCCCTACCTACATGTACAAATTACTTTGACTAACCTGTACCCCCGCACATTTACTCAGTACCAGTACCCCCTGTATATAGCCTTGTTAGTGTTTTGTGTTATTTTTTTACTTTAGTTGATTTAGTACATATTTTAACTATTTCTTGAGCTGCATTGTTGGTTAAGGACTTGTAATTAAGAATTTCACGGTAACGTCTACACCGGTTGTGTTCAGCGCATGTGACAAATAAAATGTTATTTTATTTAGTAACAGTAAATGGCAACATTGCCAAATCTCAAAGTACACTACCATTCAAAAATTTGGGGTCACTTAGAAATGTCCTTTTTTGAAAGAAAAGCAATTTTTTTGTCCATTAGAATAACATCAAATAAATCAGAAATACAGTGTAGACATTGTTAGTGTTGTAAAGGACTATTGTAGCTGGAAACTGCTGATTAAAAAAGAAAATGGAATATCTACATAGTTGTAGAGGCCCATTATTAGCCACCATCACTCCTGTGTTCCAATGGCACATTGTGTTAGCTAATCCAAGTATATCATTTTAAGGCTATTCCATGAGTCCTCAACTGGCAGCGTCATTAAATAGTCCCCCCAAAACACCAGTCTCAACATCAACAGTGAAGAGGTAAACTCCAGGATGCTGGCCTTGTTGAAGGGAGTAGTACACAGCGTTGTATGAGATTTTCAGTTTCTTGGCAATTTCTCACATGAAATAGCCTTCCTTTCTCAGAACAAGAATAGACTGACGAGTTTCAGAAGAAAGGTCTTTGTTTCTGGCCATTTTGAGCCTGTAATCAAACCAACAAATGCTGATGCTTCAGATACTCAACTAGTCTAAAGGCCAGTTTTATTGCTTCTTTAAACTCATCACAACAGTTTCAGCTGTGCTAACAATGTGATAGCAATGGTTTAGTGACCTCCAAAAATAATTTTGTTCACTTGCTATTTTCACAGCTTGTCAGGCAAGACCTCCGAATAAAAGTGTATCATTTGACACAAGTACCCTTGTGACACCTCCGTTGTTGCCAGTCTTCCATGACTTCAATGAAAAGGCCCCACCACAATGAGGCCTCTGATAGTGACCCGAATTGCTGCCCTAATGAACAACGACAGGTAATGTGTTTTATGTGAAAAGTTGTATATAAAAAAATCCCTCCAAGTCAACACCACCTCTTAAGATTGCCTGTTGCAGTTGTTAGAGAGAGAGCCAGTTTGTAGACAAATATGCAGTATAGACAATACCAGCAAGGGGGCCCTGAACAGCAACATGCCCTTACTTTGAGAATTCCTATGAATGGAACAGTAAGCCACATGTTGGCAAGTGTCCGGCCAGCAACAGCTTTCACAGGTTCATAATTTGTACAAATACATAAGGTAACCCACTTCATTACTTTGATAAATTGCTGCTTATTTTCTACTTCTTAAATACATATAATTTCCAGGGCATAACCAGCCTGATCGCTGTGTGTGCCATTTTATTTCACTTCACATTTTATGATATCTGAAGTGAAATAGAAAGGTTAACACAGAAATTTGGTTGGTTCCACTATTGATAATGTAATCAGTGCTCTGTGTGACCAACCAGTATTTTTGGTGAGAGGCCAGGAGCTTATCTACGCTGCTATGCCCATCAATTGGGCTCTGGCAAAGACCTCACCTCTTGCCTGCTCACCAACGGTTGTCGATGGGGAGAACAGAATTAGGTAGGTTTGGTCTGACCCGTTCAAACTTCAACATAGTATATGTTTGTGTGTCAAATATCACCGATCCCTAACTGCCATTAGTAATAGAACAGTGACTGTTTACAGAGCATTCAGAAAGTATTCACACCCCTTGACTTTATCCACATTTTGTTGTGTTACAGCCTGAAATTAAAAAGGATTACATTGAGATGTGTCACTGGCCTACACACAATACCCAATAATTTCAAAGTGGAATAATGTTTTTCAAAATTGTACAAATAAATAAAAAGCTGAAATGTCTTCAGTCAATAAGTATTTTGTTATGGCAAGCCTAAATACGTTCAGGAGTAACATTTTTGCTTAACAAGTCACATATGTTGCATGGACTGTGTGCAATAAAAGTTTTGAACATTAATTTTGAATGACTACCTCATCTCTGTACCCCACATACAATTACCAGGGAGGTTTTCCAATGCCTCGCAAAGAAGAGCACACATTGGTAGATGTGTAAAAAATAAATAAACATTGAATGCATGGTGAAGTTATTAATTACACTTTGGATGGTATCAATACACCCAGTCACTACAAAGATAAAGACATCCTTCCTAACTCAGTTGCCAGAGAGGAAGTAAACCACTCAGGGATTTCACCATGAGGCCAATGGTGACTTCAAAACCATTACATAGTTTAATGGCTGGGATAGGAGAAATTTGAGGATGGATCAACATTGTCATTACTCCACAATACTAACCTAAATGACAGAGTGAAATGAAGGAATCCTGTACAGAATAAAAATATTCCAAAACATGCATCCTGTTTACAAAAAGGCACTAAAGTAACACTGCAAAAAAATTGACAAAGCAGTATTTTTAGGGCAAATCCAATCCAGCACATTACGGAGTACCACTCCATATTTTCAGTTTATGGGTATGCTTGTAATCGGTAAGACTGGGGAGTTTTCAGGATTAAAAAAAGAAACAGAATGGAGCTAAACACTGATCAACCAATTTGAATGTGGAATAAGTCAAGGGTCATGAATACTTTCTGAAGACACCGTATGTGTTCAGATGCATGAATGCAGGAGAGAGCTGGCACTCAACACATCCACAATGAGGTGATTACTAATAATACAGTACAGCACAAATGTCCAGTAATAGCAACACCCTTTTCATTCCATGTGTCAATGATGAACTCTGCCTATTTCTACTGATGGACTGGAGATGCTTTTACCAAACGGCAGCCTCAGTCATTTGATGGGGAGACCCTAGTAGGGTAGGTTTTATCTGACCTGTTCAAATTTCCACATAGGATAGGTAATATCTAACATACAGACAGGTACTAACTGCCATTGGTAATAGAACAGTGACTATGTGTGTGTGTTCACAGAAACATGGAGACATGATGTTTCAGACTAACAGACAGACTTGATGTTTCTGAATGGAGAGAGACCTGGCACTCGGCATTAAAATGTGCCAAGGTAGCCCCCATTAACACCAATAGGCACAGTATCTGTATCAACTGGGAATGAAAGATGTACATTGTTATATTAGCAGAGCACTGCTTCTATGGTATTACGTTTATTCTACATGGACCTGTTATTACATTTGAAAGTTATCAAAAGACTTAGTTTAGAATATCTACATAAATTCAGCAATTGCATTCTTCTTATATTACTCTGTAGGCTACTGACCTATTCAAAGCTTCCTCCAGCATCTCACTATACATCTGCATGTATTTATTGAACTCAGCGTGCAGGAGATATGTTTGATGTGATTGACAGGGGGGAAACAGTTGCAGGAAAGGTTCTGGCCGATTGGTGTGTCAAGAAACCCCCACACCCAAACCAACTCACATTTGGCTTCTGCCAGCATTTCTTGAGGAGCAAGCCAAAAGGGTGCAGGTTTTTTATTGAACCTTTAACTAGGCAAGATAGTGAAGAACAAATTCTTATTTAAAATGACGTTCTACACCGGCCAAACACGAACGACTCTGGGCCAATTGTGCACCACCCTATGGGACTCCCAATCACAGCCAGTTGCGATACAGCCTGGATTTGAACCAGGGTGTCTGTATTGACGCCTCAAGCACTGAGATGCAGAGCCGCTGTGCCACTCGGGACCCCCCAGTTCCCCTTTAATGAGCTAGACCACTTAGTGGTGTAATACACCCCTCACTGACAGTGACTCCATAGAACAGTGACAGACTAGCTACATTTACATAAAGCCCAGGACTCAGCCACCATAAAAAAATAAACATTTAGACATGAATGACACATACGCAGTGACTTTTTTAAATCACAGGGAATAAAACAAAACTTTGCTTCATAATGACATTCACAATGCCCCATCTGAGTAGGCATTCATGAGCGTTGGCATAGATTTGAAGATGAGGAAATACCTGGATGGGGTCATCTTGACGTGGCTCAAGTGTGGCCAGCCCAACAGCCACGTCCTCTGGTGAGCTCTCTACCACCCCCTGCAGGAACACAAAACAAAGGCACAAAAACAAAAGGGAGCGTCAAACAACCTCATAACCTCAAAATGCTGGGATGTGCTTATGTTTTGTAATATTTTACTAGTAAATGAGATGACAGTGTCCTGAATAGAGTCTTTAAAACACAACTTCACTGGCAACTCAGGACATGTAATAGCAAACTGCTTATTGCAAACAATCCCACTTAAAGTTGTGTTTTGGGTTAACTTTAACCTCAATAGAGCACTTAAAAGCCATCCTCTAGCTAGCTCATTCGAAAGTAGTTAACAGCTGATATGCCTTTTAAGTAATGATTTAACTAAAACCAGCACTCTGGGTTACAGTCTTTGATATGCCGCTCCAAAGTTAAACTTGACTCTTTAAAAAGGAGATGGCTGTTAGAAACAAATGTTCAAAACTGTAAAATGCTAGTAAGAGGAAGACATACCTGAGGTGTGGGAAGAACAAACTGTGTCGGTGTCCTAAGCAATAAAAAAGACACGTAAAAGTGTGTTAGTCACAAGACTAGTCCTGATATGGTTGTGTGTCAGAGACACAAGTCAGACTTCTCTCTCCCATACACTTTGTTCACCGTGAAAACACAATTACTGTTGGTAGACTTGGGGAATTGATCTCCCCACAACATTTGAATAATTAAAAGGATGGGAGTAGAGTAAACAAGGCAAAATCATCCAGACAGATGAGTCGTTATTGTTGTCAAATAACTAATGCTTTTGTTCCTTTATTAGCTACAGAAGAAACACTGAATGTATGAACAAAACAATGTTCTCTCTTGCTAACATCTGGTGCAACTCAATAGCCAGCATCATCTACGTCATATCTGAGAACGTTTCAATACCAATCACAGCATATAAAACACACGATAGTTCTTTAACAGTAGCTGTAAGTAGAAAGGTCACTTACAATTTAGGCGGTGGAGTAAAATTTACGTCTTCAGCAGCATCGTAGAATTCCTCTGTATCACTATCTGACGCCATTTAGCTAGCAAACGTGAACTAGATATCGTAGAGGCCCTGCATACATCTAAACGAAGGGAAATCGCTGCTATATTTATGTGTTCGGTTCGAAGTGATGAAGACTTCCAATTTGTGCAGCAATTAAAAAGGTCATAGACTGAAAACTCAGTTACTTCGCTAGGATACACCCAGATGCTGCTAGCTACTAAGTTGCTAATGCATTTGAGAGGCCACTCACCTGTGTGTACTAACTACTCCTAACTGGCTGCTAACGTAACCAGCTAGTAAACGAAGTTACTTAGCGCTAGTTTTTACCTAGGTACCTACCAAGTTTCTTGAATGAATTCATAAATACATACTCCGAACTAAATGTCTAACGATAAAACGCCTGCCCATTACCGTCTTCCTCAACAACAACAAAAAAAGGGCTGCAGCCAGGCCAAATGTAGCTAGCTTGTGTAATCACAAATAAGGAAGAACACCCCAAAAGATTAATAACGCATACGGAAATCTCGCGATAACTTATCTGAGCCCACTTCCAAACCCACTCCTCTCTTCTCCTCCCCTCATATTGATGTAAATGAGAACTTGTTCTCAACTGGCCTACCTGGTTAAATAAATGTTAAATAAAAAATAAAAAAATATCCTCATGTGTACAGTACATGGCATGCGTCTCTGATGGCTTCACAATCGGACACAAGTGTAGCAAACAGTGAAACACCCATTGTGGAACTCGAAACTGGGTATATATTGCTAAACACTGCTCCAATAGGGTTAACCCACTTGAGCTTTTCTTGTCTATGTTTCATGTTTTTTCATGTTTTGTGTGAACCCCAGGAAGAATAACTGCTGCTTTTGCAACAGCTAATGGGGATCCTAATAAAATACCAAAAATACCACTTGGGGGGATTGTATTGAGCCTAAGCAAGGGTCATCATTACACTATTACTGGGAAAAAAAAGTACAATACGCATGAATCATTCATTAACAGCCCTGAAAGAAGTAGACAATTGACCAGATCAGGTTCCCTCTTTGTTTATATATGAAGGAGAGACGAGGACCATGAGCATATGAGAGGAGGAGAAGAGAGGAGTGGGCTTGGAAGTGGGCTCAGATAAGTTATTGTTGCAAAAGCAATAGTTATTCTTCCTGGGGTTCACACAAAACATGAACCATGACATAATACAGAACATTAATAGACAAGAACAGCTCCAGTGGGTTAACCCTTTTGGAGCAGTGTTTAGCAATAGATACCCATTTTCGAGTTCCACAATGGGTGTTTCACTGTTTGCTACAATGGTGTCCGACTGTGAAGCCATCAGAGAGGCATGCCATGTACTCTGGCTTGGGGAGCAAACATAGTCTTCAGGTCTGAGGAAAGAGTGTGGTTCATCGAAGAAATTCAATTGCAGGGGTTCAGACCAGACTCAGAAATAAAACACACTTAATCTTGTTAAAAAAATTGCAAAAAAAATTGCTATCAATAAAATAGATTTATAAATAAAACCAACAAGATCGATATTTACAGAACTCTTATTTCTTCTATGAGGTTTCACAACTCCAGTAAATTGCATATTCTACCACCAGCTGGACCACGTCTACTTTGTTTGGTGTTTCAGTTTTGTGAATATGAAAAATATTGCCGTATGATCCTACCATTTACCAGCGTGGCTACGTCACGTTCCTTGCAAACGACCATTGGATAGGTTGTAGGCGGACCTTAGTGAGATCTATGGGTAGAGTGGATTTGAGGGTTTAAGAAGAAAACAAGGACGTATCAGGTATGAATTTCGCTATTTAAAAGTTTATAGAATGTCTTTTAAATTCTCTTTTATATGTAAAATGTTGAATACAACATCAAACGCAACCCAACGTTTTCAATTACGGGTAACTAGCTAAAGAAGTAGCTAGCTAGCTAAGTAGCTTAAGATGTAGCTTCAGCTGGCTAACTAACTTCACGGGTAGCCATGCTGTGTGGTTTGTCCTTCCTACAAATGCTCTCGCCCGGCGAAGTTGGTATACATTGACACTGCTTAATGGGTTTCAGCACACTACGATAGCTAACTAGCTAGCTAGATAAATATACGTTCCACCTTTATTTCTAATTGTTGCCTTAGCTTTTCACTTAGGGGATCATGAATGTTTGGAATAAAGATGTTGTAACTAACTATCCAGCCTGTAGTTACAGCTAGCTAGCTATCCAGCCTGTAGTTACAACTAGCTAGCTACCTAACTTTCAGCCTTTCTGAACAGTGGTGGTCATACTAGGTAGCTAGCTAAACAGCTAGCAAGCTAGTGAAAGTTTTAGAAGTTTCCAATAAACATGTGTAGTCATGTCCTCCATGCATGACTACGCTGGGGTTAATTCGCTGCTAAACTTGGAGCTAGCTAACAGTTGACTGTACAGCAGCAAGTTAACTGTTATGTATTTGATATTTTGGTTAGCTAGTATGAACGCCAGGAAAGTGAGGCTTGGATAATTCTGAATAATACTTTACCTTGTTACCACGATAGCGGTGTGACAAACTGAGGTTTAGAATATTAAATTGAATTGAGGGCGTCAACTGGGCGCTGTCCCTTTTTCCAGTTTCAGATTACATTCTTGCTGCTCTTTATCATCTATGGTAACGTATTGACTGACATTGGCTAATGATTTAATGAACTTTAACAATGTGAAATTTGACACTCAATTGCTCGACAATTTGTGCATCACCTGTCAGAAGGCCTTCTCGTGTTAATAATTTGTTTGTAATATAGGGTCGGTATAGGTGCACTCAGAAGGTGGATGTGTTTATTGGAGGAGCTGGTGTCATGGGGATTGCCATACTAGACAACATCCAAACCGCTAACTGAGTTAGTTACCTGCCCCAATGGGGCATGCATGTATTTGCTTTCAAAGTATGTCATTATGGAAGCAGCAGACCGTCACCCATCAAATGAGCCCTTTTTAATGTAATGCCAATGTTCTTTTGATACATGTTTGTCAGATCTGTCCAAATGGGACAACTACAAAACATGTACAGTAGGCTACACAGTATACATCAAAACTGCACACCTCTGTGTAGGCTAAAGGCTAGCCAGATCTAGTGGACTAAACTCCACGGTGAAGGAAGTTGATGAACTTCACCAACAGAGTGGAGCAGAGACCAGGCTTTGTGGAATTGAGCTCCGACGACATTGATTCTGCCATGGTCAATACTTAAAGGTAAAAGGGTAGGCGTTTCATGATTTACATGTCTCCTCTGTAGTTGCTTGACTTTCTTTGTATGCTGAAATCATACTTTCAATAAACGTGAATCAAATACAACCACCAACCTTTTGCTCGTTTCTGTCTCTCAACGATGACAACTCAGCGCAAATGCGCATGTGTCAATTGAATCTCAAAGTATGAATTTCAGCAAACAAAGGCATGCAAGTACAGATGACAAACATAGGTATAGTTTCCTGATTGAAAGTTTTGACCTTGGGTGAATCGATGTAGTCGGAGCTAGATCCAACAAAGTTTGGTCTCTGTTTCACTCTGTTGGTGCAGTCATCATAAACTTACTTCTCCATGGAGTGGTGTTTAGTCTGCTAAGCCAGACTTAGTTTTTCTCTATGTTGGCCATATTGGATGTGTTTTTGTGTTCTTTGCCCTGAGTGTGACTGGAGAAAATAGTCTACACATTGTTCACAGTCAAACAAAGGGCCCTTTGCCACTGACCTGCTACAAATAACAAGTAACGTGCCATGTTCAAGATGGCCACTGCTTGGCTTTGTGTTTTGGCCTCTCTAGATGGAGGATCATGGTTGAACCTTGTTTGTCCCGTCTAGGCCTAGTAGTTTAGTTCTTCAAGGTTGCCCTCTCCTGGCTTAGCCTGACCTATAATCATGTCCTCAGATGGAAACTTTCTAGATCAGGAGGCATTTTGTTTAGCAAGAGACGAGAGTTAATTTCAATCTTCATAGAGTTTTTTATTTAGGCAAATTAGGCTAGGCACCGGTCGTGGACTGGTCTTTTCCAACAAATTGCGTTTCAGCTTGACTAGACTAAAGTCATGCCCTAGCCCCTGTTGCACTGCGTGTATGACAACTCCAGCTACTTTGATATGCTTCTGAATTCTGACTGGTAGGAAGAGATTTCTGTCACTACTTTAAGTCATTAGGATATGCAATGTAGCTACATAATTGTACAATTGTAATGCCACTATGCTCACCTAAAATTAGCTCAGATGGTGTGGAAGCCACAGGTGTTGTCACCTTTTATTACAGGTAGCAGACTAACCACTATATTAACTACTCGCTTTTCATTTTCTGTCACCTCTCTTCCTATGTCCTTCTGTCTGACTATGTAGACCCCTGGTGTGGTCCTGTGGACTGAACTATCCACACAGACTGTGCTGCAATTATCACCCCATCTGATCTCCACTGTAATCATGACCAAGCTGAACAGTGGGGTGCAGGGAGGACAGATGGCAGACAACGCCCCAAAATATGAGTCTGAAATATTAATAGAAAGGCCATATGCTCACGCCGCTAATAAATGGAAAAAGAGGGAAGGCAGAGCTGAGCTCTGTCCACCTGGCCTTGTGGAAATTTGGGAGAGAAATATTTGTTGCTTATTTAATTGTACAAAATGTAATTGTCAAGTGTTTAATCTTTATTTAACTAGGCAAGTCAGTGAACCTCTCTTGGGTACGTGAGACGTTAGCGACGTTAGCTCTTCAACAGCCAGTGAAACTGCTGGGCGCCAAATTCAAATACAGAAACACTCATGATAAAAATTCAGAAAACAAACATATTTTACATAGGTTTAAGTATTAACTTCTTGTGAATCCAACCACGGTGTCAGATTTTAAAAATGCTTTACGGCGAAAGCATACCTTACGATTATTTGAGAACATAGCCCAGCAGACAAATCATTACAAACAGTAACCAGCCAAGTAGAAGAGTTACACAAGTCAGAAATAGAGATAAAATGAATCCCTTACCTTTGATGATCTTCATATGTTTGCACTCAGCAGACATTCATTTACTCAATAAATGTTCCTTTTGTTTGATCAAGTCTCTTTATATCCAAAAACCTCTTTTGTTCGTGCGTTTTCTTCAGTAATCCACAGGCTCAAACGCAGACAAAAAATCTAAATTGTATCCGTAAAGTTCATAGAAACATGTCAAACAATGTTTATATTCAATCCTCAGGTTGTTTTTAGTCTAAATAATCGATAATATTTAAACCGGACAATAACGTTGTCAATATAAAAGGTAAACAAGAAAGGCACTCTCTCGGTCGTGTGCATGAAAAAGCTCTGTGACACTTTAGGGTCCACTCATTCAGACTGCTCTAACCTCCTAATTTTTCAGAATACAAGCCTGAAACAATTTCTAAAGACTGTTGACATCTAGTGGAAGGCATAGGAACTGCAATTTGAGTCCTAATTCAATGGATACTGTAATGGCATTGAATAGAAAACTACAAAACCAACAAACAAAACTACTTCCCGAATGGATTTTTCTCAGGTTTTCACCTGCCAAATCAGTTCTGTTATACTCACAGACACTATTTTAACAGTTTTGGAAACTTTAGAGTGTTTTCTATCCAAATCTACCAGTTATATGCATATCATATCTTCTGGGCCCGAGAAGCAGGCAGTTTAATTTGGGCATGCTTTTCATCCAAAATTCCGAATGCTGCCCCCTACCCTAGAGAAGTTAAAGAAGAAATTCTTATTTACAATGATGGCCTCCCCCGGCCAAACCCTAACCCGGACAGCACTGGGCCAATTGTGTGCCACCCTATGGGACTCCCAATCACGGCCGGTTGCGATACAGCCTGGAATCGAACCGGGGTCTGTAGTGACGCCTCTACCACTGTGCCACTTGGTCAACCCTATCTCTCTTATTGAAAATATTTTATAATGAGATTAATTAGGATAAAGGTGAAATAAAATGCAACTAAGTCTTAAATGTAGAATTTTGAACGGCTATATTTGAGCAATATTGCTAATAACATAAACCACGAGGTAGAGCTCTGCTACCCAACACGAGCCCGACATTTATAATGGATTTGCTAAAGGAGGAAGTTATTTTGGGTACCAGGCTGGGCCTTACATTTGGCTATCGGGCCTGGGTAGGGCCTGAACGTCGCAGGCTTAAAATTCATGCCCGTGCAGGGTTATATCCTGAGGTGCCTTATTTGGGATGGGCGGTGTCCAGATTTTCATATGGTCATGTTGTTTCTGTACCATAGCGGGGTATAAGGTATTACCGAAAGTGCACACAAGGGGTGCTATTTCTACAAGAAATTATTGGACGCAGCGATCTTGATCCAGGAAGGGATTGAATGTCTCTGCTGTAACCAAGAAGCTTGATCTTGACATCTAGCCACATAGCTAGCAAGTTATCAAACCAAATGCATAGCTGGAGCCCAGACCTGGATATAATTTATTTGACACATCTTAGATTTTTTAAAGTAATACTCAACTTATAACAGTGGCATTGGTATTTCGGGGGGGGGGGACCTCTACGGTATATCGCTCGAGCCTTATTGATATTATAAACTGGTTACTGGCATGAATAGAACAGTAAACACCTATTTTTGTGTCATACCCGTGGTTTATTGTCTGATATACCACGTCTTATAGCCATTCCGCATCCAGGACCCAGACTACCCGGTTTATAATACGAGTTTGAAAACAAATGCACTACAGGAAGGGATTAGCCTATTGCATTTTATGACTTTGAAACTAAACAGGGGAACGGGGTTTGGCTAGGAGTCAGTCAGTGTTGGCAAGGGGGGTAGCACTGTGACAACTGTTAAAGTAGTGTAGATTGTCCATCTCCCATTTCCAGTTTGCGGTCTCGCAGCCCTGAGCTTCGGCTTTCACTGAGACAGAAGGTGACAGTGGAGAAGTGGGATAGAACTGAACCTGTCTTAGATTTTCCAAACACTCCACAAACTTTCTTTAGGCTATTCATGTGTACAGGCGAAGGGGTTGATGATTGTATTATCACCTAAATGATCTTTGAAGAGCCCTGACAATATCATTAATGTATTGTTCACCTGTTTTTCAGTGGTGTGGTTTTGGCGAGGGCATGGAGCACCCTGTACACAGAGGGGAGACGATGTCCCTCGGACTGCACGACAGGTACTGTGCAATGTATGTCCAAAATTTCTTCTACATCTATACACACAATCATTCAACGTTCCTCACTTTCCTCTGAAGTGGCTCATTTTAGCCGTTCTGGGTTTTCTCATGTTATGTGTGAACATGTAACGTTAGTAATTCTCTCATCTCTTAATTAATATATGAAGTTTGACTTTTTTTTATTCTCTCATATTTTTGTCAGGTCTGCTTGCTTTCTCTCACGGACAGAGATAGAAATTGTGGTTTTAAACAAAAATAATATTTCCTTTTTGATAATCTGAGTTTCTACCTCTTGCATCAGGTGCAATATTCTGTTTCTGTTTTAACTTTAACTTGCCTGATTACATCTTAAAGTGAGTCAAAGACATGGACTCAGTATGGAGTGTTCATGCAGCTCAGTGTGTGTGTGTGTGTGTGTGTGGGCTAACTTAGCTGTTGACGATGCTGCAGCAGTGATTCAGGTTGGGTTACAGCGTGTATCCATGACTCAGTCTGTCAGAGGGCTGTCATTGTCCCCCTGTTGCTGGGTAAATGGCTGCCTCTTTGGGCCTGTCTCCAGGCCCCTCTTTGGGACGTGTTGTTTTTGTACCAAGTGACTAATGCCTTATTTCAAGCTGTGAGTGAATTTTTATCCGTAAGCCAGTTACTATCGTCAACGGTAATGAATTAGGAAGTTGTGTGATTGTGGAGAGCCAGGGGAGATTACTCACAACATCATGACTGTTGACTATTTTAAATTCTGCTGCTCTCATGACTGTATTTTTCTGTGTCCTCTCTGGTGTAGTGTCAGCGAGGCTTCTCTAAGCCCCTGTCCTTTGTGCCTTCCTGTTTGTTGCTGCAGCTGTTCAGGGATTTTGTCTTCTCTGAGCACTTCATGAAGATTTTAGTGGAGTGCCTCAACTAGAAATGCTTTCATGACACAATGTTACAGATTTAGCTCTAACTAGAATCTGTGTCAGTGCATTTTGACCTATGATTTATTAGAATGATGAGCTCTGACTACTCAAGTATACTGTTTTTTTGTTTTTAACAAATTGTATTTCTTTCCACCAAAACAAGTTGCTGTTATGTCTAACCTAATCCTGCCTTCAGCCATTTCCATGACCGTAACCACAGCAACAGATCTTAATGGGCAATGCTTCAGTCGTGTGGTTTTATTGTTTCCCTTTTGTAAATTTTGTATTTCCTTATTATATTGTGTCCAGTACTTTTGAAGCTAAGCAGTAGTTTGAGGCTGCCGTTCCATAGGCTTGGGCAGGGCTCTACGCTGACCTTTTTTACAAGGAGCACGTGTGCGCCTAAGTTAAAATTGTAGGCACGCACACAAAGAAATTTAGGAGCACAATGAAATATATTTGATGTAATAAAGCTAGAATTGTACATTTTCTAGGCTCACTGGTGCTCCTAAATAAAAAAAAATCCACATCCCACAGAAAAATATTTTGCCGCATATGCCAGTAAAATTGTCACACTGTAGATAGAGCCCTGGACTTGGGCGGTATACAGGGGTAGGATTTTTAATACCGTTGAAACAATTTCAAGCTTATTCTTTATTTTTAAATAAATACCTGCAGTCGACTTGTGCGCTAGGTTAATAGATAAAGCAGATCGCGTTCTTCATTTCACCTGTTGCATTATTGTTTCATTATGAAGCTGTTCCCCAAAGCAGCTGATTAAGCCAGCCACATGGTAGGTTTGTTAACAAAGAGCAAACGGAATCTTTTGGGACATGACGATCCACTGTTGTGCAAGAGAGGTGATCAAGTTACAATTGAAATTCACTACAACTGTTTGCCAGCTAAATATCTTATAACTATAGGTTTAACTATCTAAGATTCTCTACAGCTCAGGGCTCCAGCATTTGGTTTGCTAACTTGCTAGCTAAGTAGCTAACTTGCTCAAGATCAAGCTTCTTTGTTACAGCATAGACAGTCAATCTCCTGGATCAAGATCCCTGCTGTCTAATTATTATTATTTTATATATTTAAACTTTATTTATAGATTTTCAGATATAACAAAAACAGTACAACACCAACCCCTCATTCCCCCCCCCCCTCCTTAATTATTTGTTTTGTGCTTGTAGCAAACTTTCAGTAGCCTATTGAGATAGTTGTATAATAAGCTGGGTTGTCTGTCCTTGCAATTAGTTTGTTTGCTTGCGCTTATTAGCATTTAGCTACTGTCCGCTATGGGAAGTTTGGAAAGACTTGCACTGCCGGTAATACAGTATACCCCGGTATGGTATAGAAACAGCATGAAGCTATGAAAATCTGGACACCACCGAAGCCTACTGGACCAGCATGTCCCTCTGTTGTCACGCAGCTTGCTACCTCCTAACGAGCATCAAGGAATAGTTGCGTGGCAGTCTTTGGCCAGAGAGTGTGCCTCTGGACTGGACAACATGGTGCAGTGGAGCGAGAGTAGACTACAAGCTGATGGGGGAGAGGTTGATGGCTTAATCAAACACACAGATTGGCAATTATTATTGACATAATGGGTTTGTCATCATTCCTCCCCTCCCAACCAACAGTCGCTTCAGCTTTACACCATCACTCTTTTGAGTGCTATTGTAATGAATAAACCATACAACAGCTTGACTGGGTTTTAGCGAGTATATTGTAGGAGTTGAGGCGTTTTATTTCTGTCTTTCATTCTGTGCTAAGCAAAGTGTCTTTTCAATTTAAGTAGGATCACTATAATGTACATTTCATGTCCAGATGGAGGTAGTAACAAAAAGGCGGGAACATTTCAGTGCGTCACTTGGCAAGTTGATACTCCTAATGCCACAGTTGTTGGCCAGCAAACACTAGACTGCTGCAAACCTTCTTTTGAGGTGGACAGTTGACTCTTCTAGGCACTCTTAATAGCAAGCTCATGGGAACGTGTGCTGTTGGCAAGGTTTTTTCCCCCCATGTTCGCTTTTAACAGCTTCAATCTGTTGCATCGATACCCGCCAATTGGCAAATCTACATCTGTTTGCGGCTCTACGCTTCTGCTGCCCACATATGAACTCAAATACCTAAATCCAATGTCTATTCAACCCTCTACATTGGGGTGAATCTGTATTTTCTAAAGCCGACTCTTACTTCTGTCCTCAACCACATACGATGTGACGATTGGTTTTGTCAAAGGTCTTTTTTGTACTGCCCTGAATTGATCCCTGCGACCTAGCCTAACTCTGTCTGTATTAGAGGTCGACCGATTATGATTTTTCATCACCGACACCGATTGTTGGAGGACCAAAAAAAGCCAATACCGATTAATCGGCTGATTTTTTTTTATATATATATTTGTAATAATGACAATTACAACAATACTCAATGAACACTTTTATTTGAACTAAACATAATACATCAATAAAATCTATTTAGTCTCAAATAAATGAAACATGTTCAATTTGGTTTAAATAATGCAAAAACACAGTGTTGAAGAAGAAAGTTAAAGTGCAATATGTGCCTTGTAAGAAAGCTAACGTTTAAGTTCCTTGCTCAGAACATGAGAACATATGAAAGCTGGTGGTTCCTTTTAACATGAGTCTTCAATATTCCCGCGTAAGAAGTTTTAGGTTGTAGTTAATATAGGACTATTTCTCCCTCTACCATTTGTATTTCATATACCTTTGACTATTGGATGTTCTAATAGGTACTTTAGTATTGCCAGCCTAATCTCGGGAGTTGATAGGCTTGAAGTCATAAACAGCGCAATGCTTGAAGCATTGCGAAGAGCTGCTGGCAAATGCAGTAAAGTGCTGTTTGAATGAATGCTTACGAGCCTGCTGCTGCCTACCACCGCTCAGTCAGACTGCTCTATCAAATCATAGACTTAATTATAATATAATAACACACAGAAATATGAGCCATGGGTCATTAATATGGTCAAATCCGGAAACTATCCATTTGAAAACAAAACGTTTATTCTTTCAGTGAAATACGGAATCGTTCCATATTTTATCAACGGGTGGCATCCATAAGTCTAAATATTGCTGTTACATTGCACAACCTTCAATGTTATGTCATAATTACGTAAAATTTTGGCAAATTAGTTCGCAACGAGCCAGGCGGCCCAAACTGTTGCAAATACCCTGACTCTGTTGCACAGAATGCAAGAGAAGTGACACAATTTCCCTAGTTAAAATAAATTCATGTTAGCAGGCAATATTAACTAAATATGCAGGTTTAAAATATATACATGTGTATTGATTTTAAGAAAGGCGTTGATGTTTATGGTTAGGTACACATTGGTGCAAAGGCAGTGTTTTTTTCGCGAATGCGCTTGTTAAATCACCCGTTTGGCGAAGTAGGCTGTGATTCAATGATAAATTAACAGGCACCGCATCGATTATATGCAGCGCAGGACAAGCTAGATAAACGAGTAATATCCTCAACCATGTGTAGTTAACTAATGATTATGTTAAGATTGATTGTTTTTTTATAAGATACGTTTAATGCTAGCTAGCACCGCACCTTGGCTCCTTGCTGCACTCGCATAACATGTAGTCAGCCTGCCACGCAGTCTCCTCGTGGAGTGCAATGTAATCGGGTATGATCGGTGTCCAAAAATGCCGATTACCGATTATTACGAAAACTTGAAATCGGCCCTAATTAATCTGCCATTCCGATTTATCGGTCGACCTCTAGTCTGTATGCCGTATTCTCTGACTGGCTGTCTGTGATTATGCAGATGAGGCTAATCTCATCCGATTTAAGATGTGTAAGAAAGATGCATTTTCTTGACCGTTAATATGAAAAGTGAAACATTAATCACTAACCCATTACCCAGCTAAGCCTAATTCTAGTAGCAGTTCTATTGTACTACACCCTGGCTTGTTTTATTTAGGACTACACAGAGTTTGTATTGTCTGGCTGAAAGTGGATCATGACAAAAGACAGAATGTGAAAAGGCATACATAGAGAGTGTTCTTATGGTAGATGTTTGTAGGGCTTTGAGCACGGTTCTATCCATCCTTCTCCAGCCCTGCCTGCTGCTGTTTCTGCACTCAGTAGAAGTCCTCAGCCTTCAGCACCTGCTGGGCCTCTGCTTTCATCACCTCATCCCTCTGAAACCAGGCAAACTTTTGTTGCTCTCTACCTCAGTCTTAGATTTTTCTACACGTGGTGAGTTTCTCTTAACTAGCACTTTCAGCAGGATTATTTCTCACCCCAGAAACGCTTTGATAACGACAAATGCATATTCTTTTCTGATAATTGCCAAGCCTTTCGAAATGTGTTAAAATGTGAAACAAACCAGGCGCTGTTTCATAACTGGAACATGACGTTCAGGGCACTTGCTTTTTTTTCTTCTTTCTTTTTTTTACATGGTTCTTATTTGGATAGTGCTAAGCCATTCGTACTTTTTAATGTCGGTTCGGTTTCAGTTCATTTTTATATAATCTATCACGGTTTTCGGTTTAGATTTTTAGATTTTATTTTTTTTACATTAAATTCACTATACGGTATGTGGGTTCAATGCCGTAACACAGAATAAAACAATTCATAAAAGTCCCATGATGGTAGTGACTGCCCATTACAGCTTATCACTTATTAACTATAAGTCATTCACATAACTTTTTAAAAATATTTCAGATGTTGTGTATATTACATTTGTTTTGTTTAATTACTTGATTTAATTCCAAGTCATCATCTCATCTCTATAGAGCTGCTGCCTATGCTGTATGACAAAACCACTATACCAACTATCAATCACTTAGAAGATCATGTATTTTCAGGCTCGTGAAGCAACTGCTTTATACTTCTCTCGATGGTGCGTTCTCTCAGTCTCCGTGTCTGCTGCGCACAAACTGACAAGTTTTTATGCGTGTGTGCAATGGATTGTGGTCATTGTAGTTAATTACCACATTTTCAGCACTAAACTATGTAGAATATTGGCTTGTTGAAAACTTCAACTCCCTGCTACATTGCACAGTTCAGGCTGATCTGATTTATCTCCACAAAAACTGCACATCGATCTCACAGGAAAAAAAAGCACTAAGTGGAATTCAAATGATTGAACCGACGTCGGTCAATTATACTGAACAAAAATATAAACGCAACAATTTCAAAGATTTTACTGAGTTATAGTTCATATAAGGAAATCAGTCAATTGAAATAGATACATTAGCATTAGGCCTAATGAATAGATTTCACATGACTGGACAGGGTTGCAGCCCACTGGGGAGCCAGGCCCAGCCAATCAGAATGAGTTTTTCCCCACAAAAGGGCTTTATTAAAGAAATAAATACTCCTCAGCACTGTTTTACCAATCCTATGACAGCTGGATAGACTGTCAGATGAGATGAAGGTTTTGATCATTCTGATCGGGCCAGAGATAGGATGGATGAGGAGCCACACTGTGTGGTGGTAACTGCATGCGCAGTCAGCTGCTTGCTTGAGGGGGTATATGGCGTTTAGACAGTACAGTTCCCTCTGTGTCCACTAGATGGTATATGTTTGTCTGTTCTGCAGTCAGTCACGAGGGCTGTCTGTTCCCCTTATGCTCATACAGGTATGAACCCACACCCAATGGCCAGTACAAATGTCAGGCAAAGGAAAGGTGCACCAAACACAATGCAAAACAATCTTATGGACAAGAAAATGTGTAGATGGTCAACACTTTTTTTAATATGGTGTATGTGTTATTTTAGTCCAGTGTGTTTCTGTTAGAACAGTGATGGGGTGTGCGTTAAAGTGAGACAGAGTATAGCAGTGTTACAGCACCGTGAGGATGCATTCCTGTCATCCAGGGCTGTTGGGTCAGTGTGTTTGCATAGCTCAGGAGTCTGTCTGTCTCTTTCTCTCGCGCTGTCTCTCTCCCCTCCCCCCAACGACCCTAATCGCTTCTGAAAGAAGTCCACAGATTGATGCTCACCAAGGCTCTGATAAAAGCAGCCATTGTCAGGCTTCACTCTAAAAGCTGGAGGAGTTTGGTTATTGAGGACTAGGCTATCAGTGCTGCCTCCCCTCTTTGTTCCCAGCCTGTCTTGTTCTTCATAATACTGCTCAGTTGTTGTGGCTTGCAGGGCAGAAGTCAAACGACGTAATAATGACGCAGTTTCTTCAATAGATGTTCAGATGACATTCTGTTTTTGAAGAAGGGAAGTGTTTCATGATGAAACATACAATGATTGCAAAATTGCATTGGCCTAACTAGCTTAGTCTTTTTAAATGGGCAACTCTACATTTAGGACTATCTGGTTTCATGACAGATCCAGTACCATGTTTAGATGTTTGCCCTCCGTTTTTGATTTAGGATTGTATCTAAATAAAGAGGAGCAGCTTTAGTACCCTAGATACAGGCTGTAGTACAGGTCAGTATAACCTGCACACACAGCTCAGGCTGTAGTACAGGGCAGTATAACATGCACACACAGCTCGGGCTGTAGTATAGGGCAGTATAACATGCACACACAGCTCGGGCTGTAGTATAGGGCAGTATAACGTGCACACACAGCTCGGGCTGTAGTATAGGGCAGTATAACATGCACACACAGCTCGGGCTGTAGTATAGGGCAGTATAACCTGAACACACAGCTCGGGCTGTAGTTTAGGGAAATATAACCTGCACACACAGCTCAGGCTGTAGAACAGGGCAGTATAACATGCACACACAGCTCGGGCTGTAGTATAGGGCAGTATAACCTGCACACACAGCTCGGGCTGTAGTTTAGGGAAGTATAACCTGCACACACAGCTCAGGCTGTAGAACAGGGCAGTATAACATGCACACACAGCTCAGGCTGTAGAACAGGGCAGTATAACATGCACACACAGCTCAGGCTGTTGTACAGGGCAGTATAACATGCACACAGTGTACAGGGCAGTATAACCTGCACACACAGCTCAGGCTGTAGTACAGGGCAGTATAACATGCACACACAGCTCAGGCTGTAGTACAGGGCAGTATAACATGCACACACAGCTCAGGCTGTAGTACAGGGCAGTATAACATGCACACAGTGTACAGGGCAGTATAACCTGCACACACAGCTCAGTTTTTTGATCCAGAGACAGGCGTGGTGTGTTTTTTCACTCTGATATTAATTGTATTTTGTATGGAGGAGGAGCAGGTACAAATGAACATATTCAGCCATGCTTTGTTCACTCAGACAGACGCATATTCATAATTTTTATGTGCTCACATCTGGCTCAGCGCCATCCCCACTCATCTGACAAAGGGCTAGATTTCCATTGTCTGTTTCATTCCTACCGCCATCATACAGTTTAATCTGCACCCATAAACATATTCTCCCCGTCATCCTCTGAAACCACAGACAGAGACTGAGAACATGAGTACCCTGCCTGAGAGACCAGGCTGTGTACTCTGTTGAAAGAGTTTCATAGTGATGAAGTGGCCCAAGACATCATGGCTCCAATGAAATTACCTGCAGTGGTTCTATTGGTTGATATTCTCCCTAGTTATGGGATGAGATAGTGAGGAGTAAACCTTGAGGGAGGGGTTAAGGGCAGGTTGGAAGACATTCCCTTAAGCTCCAGAGTGAGAAAGCAGGAGTGGGGTGACTAGGGGTCCAGCTTGGCTGAGGCTGGCACTCTTAGAAGTTCCACAATAGGTCGTTTTTCATGACGATGGGAGTAGAAGAGATTTGAAACAAAGGGCTAGAGAGAGGGCTTGTCAAAAGGAAGTAGCACACAGGAAATGACTTCTTGACATGGCCTTCAGAGCTCTTTGGACGAGAGAGACTGTAATCGTGGAAATGAGCTGCACAGTGCTCTATTCATGGTTGTATTTTTCTCTTAGTGCTTGAGTGAATGTTGATCTGAGGTTTAAAGGTGTTTTAGTGTTCCATCTTGATCAGCTAGCTGCCTCAGGCAAGGCCGTGGCTTGTGTGTCACTGCAGACTGTGGGAAGATCTCAATTGCATACTCCTCGCATCCTCTCTCCTTGTCCCCTTTTCAAAACCCATTGGATTAGAAAGCCAGAGATCCCTCCCCTTTTGACTTTCTGATCCAATGGGTTTTGAGAAGGAGAGAGGACGCGAGGAGTATGCAATTGAGATGATCTGTGTTCCTGCTAGATAAGAGGGCACCATGGATGACGGCCATGCAGGAGACACTATGTGGGGACAATCTAACTGCAAGGGTCCATTGGAATGAGATCTTCATTGTATATCTACACAATCTGCCATGCTTGCATATTAGGCTTATATTTTATCTTTGATTAAAGTCCGGAGTGGAGAATAAACATTCCCTCCAAAGGTGTAGAGGGACAAGTTGTCCGTAGAAATATAATTCTATTCCTATGATGTACTCTCTCTCCCACATGGAATTACACCTAGCCTCCTAGCCTTTGTGGGTGTATCCGAAGTCGCACTGTAGAGGTTTTATTACTAGTTATAAATGGGAGGATGTTAACTTAATGGATTGCTGGTTAGAAATACCAAACGTTCCTTTCTATTTCCCAGTGTAAACTAGTGGTATTTTAGGCACTGCTCTCCTGAGGGTGGGGAGACGCTAGCTACTGTATTTAAGCCTCTGCTCAGTGCTGTGGGTTTTTCTCCTCCCTTTCTCTTACTCATCCCTCCTCTCCCCTCCACCTCCCCCCTCACTATAACAAGCCCAGCACTGCAGTCGCCGCTCCTTTAACAAGGTGGCACTGTTGTTGAGCTGCTGGGCTAGAGCAGCCTCAAAGGACGGGAGGCTTTTTCCCTTCTAACAGAGATGACTGTGAGCTGCCATTGCCCCTGTAGACACAGGAGATAGGATCCATTGGCTTCTTCTCACTGCTACCACTGCTGCCGTTAGTGTCATAAGCCGGTGTAGCCTGCGCTTCTGCTGCTGCCTGTACCACTCCATCGCTGCTGCTCTCCCTGCCTCTGATCCTTGTGGGCAGAGTGGGATGGAAGCCCTCGCTGGAAGCCTTTTCATGGAAATGCTCTTTGACGTTATTTGCGCTGTAGCTCCGTGCTGGTGACAACATGCCGTTAAAATGGAAAAGCGGTTCTCCTGTCAGCTGGAAATTCCCAGTGCAAGTTCTTAAGACATCCAGGTCCTCACCTCTCTCTCCTGCCTATATGTGAGTAAGGAAAAAATTCCATTCATAGCATGCTGTGGTGGTGTATTTTCAGTTTTAGATTTCAGTTCAGTTGTGGTGTATTATTTTGGGGTATGGGGAGTCCCCCTCTCTCATTGCAGCCTAATTGGGCAGAATATGATGGGAGTGTTGTTGTGTGTCGATTTAATACTCTCCTTTGTGCCGCGTGTGATGACTGGCCAGCTAGCGGAGCGCTGTACTCTAGATCGGTGTGATGACTGGCCAGCTAGCGGAACGCTGTCCTCTATAGCGGTGTGATGACTGGCCAGCTAGCGGAGCGCTGTCCTCTATAGCGGTGTGATGACTGGCCAGCTAGCGGAGCGCTGTCCTCTAGAGCGGTGTGAGGACTGGCCAGCTAGCGGAGCGCTGTCTTCTAGAGCGGTGTGATGACTGGCCAGCTAGCGGAGCGCTGTCCTCTATAGCGGTGTGATGACTGGCCAGCTAGCGGAGCGCTGTCCTCTATAGCGGTGTGATGACTGGCCAGCTAGCGGAGCGCTGTCCTCTATAGCGGTGTGATGACTGGCCAGCTAGCGGAACGCTGTCCTCTATAGCGGTGTGATGACTGGCCAGCTAGCGGAGCGCTGTCCTCTATAGCGGTGTGATGACTGGCCAGCTAGCGGAGCGCTGTCCTCTATAGCGGTGTGATGACTGGCCAGCTAGCGGAACGCTGTCCTCTATAGCGGTGTGATGACTGGCCAGCTAGCGGAGCGCTGTCCTCTATAGCGGTGTGATGACTGGCCAGCTAGCGGAGCGCTGTCCTCTATAGCGGTGTGATGACTGGCCAGCTAGCGGAGCGCTGTCCTCTATAGCGGTGTGATGACTGGCCAGCTAGCGGAGCGCTGTCCTCTAGAGCGGTGTGATGACTGGCCAGCTAGCGGAGCGCTGTCTTCTAGAGCGGTGTGATGACTGGCCAGCTAGCGGAGCGCTGTCCTCTATAGCGGTGTGATGACTGGCCAGCTAGCGGAGCGCTGTCCTCTATAGCGGTGTGATGACTGGCCAGCTAGTGGAGCGCTGTCCTCTATAGCGGTGTGATGACTGGCCAGCTAGCGGAACGCTGTCCTCTATAGCGGTGTGATGACTGGCCAGCTAGCGGAGCGCTGTCCTCTATAGCGGTGTGATGACTGGCCAGCTAGCGGAGCGCTGTCCTCTATAGCGGTGTGATGACTGGCCAACTAGCGGAACGCTGTCCTCTATAGCGGTGTGATGACTGGCCAGCTAGCGGAGCGCTGTCCTCTATAGCGGTGTGATGACTGGCCAGCTAGCGGAGCGCTGTCCTCTATAGCGGTGTGATGACTGGCCAGCTAGCGGAGCGCTGTCCTCTATAGCGGTGTGATGACTGGCTAGCTAGCGGAGCGCTGTCCTCTAGAGCGGTGTGATGACTGGCCAGCTAGCGGAGCGCTGTCCTCTATAGCGGTGTGATGACTGGCCAGCTAGCGGAGCGCTGTCCTCTAGAGCGGTGTGCTGACTGGCCAGCTAGCGGAACGCTGTCCTCTAGAGCAGTATGGCTTATTATCCATGGACGTGGCCCATTTTACAATTTTCTGGGGCAAGGACTACATCCACTGCCCCTCTCCGCCCTCTCTGGGGCTGTGTTTTTCCACCGCAAGGACTGTCGGCCGCCACAGCAAGCTTGGGAGGAGGAGCCTGCCTTCCTTTGTCAGGGCGTCAGGCTTGCCCTGGTTTAGGAGCTATTGTCTGTTGCTGTGGAGGGGGGAAGGGCAGAATATGGAGGGTCCCTCCAGGCTCTCTTTCCTCCATCTCCTCCTTTCTGGGCGAGAAGCCCCATATCATCCTCTGCCAGTCACCCTGCTAGGCTAGCTCTAGGTAAATGGCAGGGATCAGAGTATCTTTCCTAACCAGTGTACAGTAGTAACCTGTTTTAATCTGTCTTGAAAGACAGTGTACAGTAACCAAGCTTAATCTGGTTTGGAGGATAGTAAACAGTAGTAACCTGGTTTAATCTGCCTTGGAGGATAGTATACAGTAGTAACCTGGTTTGGAGGATAGTAAACAGTAGTAACCTGGCTTAATCTAGCATGGAGGACAGTGTACAGTAACCTACCTTAATCTGGTTTGGAGGACAGTGTACAGTAACCTGGTTTAACCCGGTTTGGAGGACAGTGTACAGTAATTTGGCTTAATCTGGTTTGGAGAACAGTGTACAGTAACCAGGCTTAATCTGCCTTGGTGGATAGTATACCGTAGTAACCTGGCTTGGAGGATAGTATACAGTAGTAACCTGGCTTTATCTGGTTTGGAGAACAGTGTACAGTAACTTGTTTTAATCTGGTTTGAAGGATAGTGTACAGTAACCTGATTTAATCTGACTTGGAGGATAATGTACAGTAGTAATTTGTCCTAATCTGGTTTGGAGGACAGTATACGGTAACCTGGCTTAGTCTGGCTTGGAGGATAGTGTACAGTAGTAACCTGTCCTAATCTGGCTTGGAGAACAGTGTACATTAATCTGTCTTGGAGGACTGGCATCCTTAGGAGCAGAGACGGTATCAGTGCTGTCAATCCTGGCAAGTGAAAATGAACGTTGGTACATTGCTTCTTAGTTAAAGCTAGATTGAAAGGCTAATGGTCAGTTGATGAATGTGTGTGTGATTTTTGGCTTAATTTTATCCTCATATTTCTAGTGGAATTTCAGGCTCTGTTTGCTCGTTCTTTATTGCAAAATGAATGAGATGGTCTCGATATATGCTTTCCAATACAGTAGATGCGTCATTTACATTAGATATTGCATGCGGTAACATTAGGCTTATTGGCATAAAAATGTCTACATTTTACCTTACCTTTCTATAAACTTTCTATGCCTCCTGAGTGGATGCAAATACTGTAAGTTTGTTTACATTGCGGTCATCCATGCCCTATCTAAGTGAACTCCCTAATGCGTTGCAGATGCATAGAATGTTTGATTTTTCCCATCAACCCAATTATATTTACATGGTAAAGCACCAAGAATACTCCTTCAGTGTTCTAGTGTTCAGGGGTTGAGGTAAATGGAATGGCAGGTAAATCTCTAAAAGAAAAAGGGGTTGAGTCTTAATGTGCATTAGTTTACATACGGATTCACATCAAGTCTGTGCCTGTAATGTTTTGGCTAATATTTCCCAAAACCAGAATGACATCATGGGAAAAATTCCTTTACAGTCACAGTACATTTCTAAATGTAATTCAAATTGAACATTTGCGCATAATTGTATATCAAAAGAGTTAATTTATTTTTGTATCCTAAATTGAATTGACATGGACTTGACCCCATTCCTGGAGCCACCAATTCTCACATGGGAGACTTAGTTTAAAGATGATTCATATGGATTGAGAAACTAACATACAGGGCTATAGACCTACATATTTTACCATTGCATATAGTGCTTTGTCTCTAACGTTAGGACAGTCAAATAGCCTTTTTCCCTTATAAAAATGACTAACAAAAAGACTAACCTTTAATACTGAGCCATGCCCTCCCTAGCCCGGCCCAGTTGCTATTTTTCCTTCTGATTTTAGGTTTCTCTATGCAGCCTACGGTAAGGATGGGAATGGGCTCTGTGTGCGTAGCTTCTCCCCTTTCACTAGATATGGCCGTTTTCAACATGGAGACTGAGTAGCATATGGGGATGCCTGTTTAACATCTACCACAGGGATAGGGTGTTTTTTTAGTTTTAATGTCACGGGCAAAAGTACAGTGAAATAAATATTCAAATTTTTAATAAGAGCTAACTTCTGCATTGCTTGCTGTTTGGGGTTTTAGACTGGTTTCTGTACAGCACTCTGACATCTGCTGTCAGGAAGCTATATACAGGGTCTGTTCCAGGGTCAGTAAGCTATATACCGGGTCAGTAGCTATATACAGAGTCAGTTCCAGGGTCAGTAGCTATATACAGAGTCAGTTCCAGGGTCAGTAGCTATATACAGAGTCAGTTCCAGGGTCAGTAGCTATATACAGAGTCAGTTCCAGGGTCAGTAGCTATATACAGAGTCAGTTCCAGGGTCAGTAGCTATATACAGAGTCAGTTCCAGGGTCAGTAAGCTATATACAGAGTCAGTTCCAGGGTCAGTAAGCTATATACAGAGTCAGTTCCAGGGTCAGTAAGCTATATACAGAGTCAGTTCCAGGGTCAGTAGCTATATACAGAGTCAGTTCCAGGGTCAGTAAGCTATATACAGAGTCAGTTCCAGGGTCAGTAAGCTATATACAGAGTCAGTTCCAGGGTCAGTAAGCTATATACAGAGTCAGTTCCAGGGTCAGTAAGCTATATACAGGGTCAGTTCCAGGGTCAGTAAGCTATATACAGAGTCAGTTCCAGGGTCAGTAGCTATATACAGAGTCAGTTCCAGGGTCAGTAGCTATATACAGAGTCAGTTCCAGGGTCAGTAAGCTATATACAGAGTCAGTTCCAGGGTCAGTAAGCTATATGCAGGGTCAGTTCCAGGGTCAGTAAGCTATAAACAGAGTCAGTTCCAGGGTCAGTAAGCTATATACAGGGTCAGTTCCAGGGTCAGTAAGCTATATACAGAGTCAGTTCCAGGGTCAGTAAGCTATATACAGAGTCAGTTCCAGGGTCAGTAAGCTATATACAGAGTCAGTTCCAGGGTCAGTAAGCTATATACAGGGTCAGTTCCAGGGTCAGTAAGCTATATACAGAGTCAGTTCCAGGGTCAGTAAGCTATATACAGAGTCAGTTCCAGGGTCAGTAAGCTATATACAGAGTCAGTTCCAGGGTCAGTAAGCTATATACAGGGTCAGTTCCAGGGTCAGTAAGCTATATACAGGGTCAGTTCCAGGGTCAGTAAGCTATATACAGGGTCAGTTCCAGGGTCAGTAAGCTATATACAGAGTCAGTTCCAGGGTCAGTAAGCTATATACAGAGTCAGTTCCAGGATCAGTAGCTATATACAGGGTCAGTTCCAGGGTCAGTAAGCTATATACAGAGTCAGTTCCAGGGTCAGTAAGCTATATACAGGGTCAGTTCCAGGGTCAGTAAGCTATATACAGGGTCAGTTCCAGGGTCAGTAAGCTATATACAGGGTCAGTTCCAGGGTCAGTAAGCTATATACAGAGTCAGTTCCAGGGTCAGTAAGCTATATACAGAGTCAGTTCCAGGGTCAGTAAGCTATATACAGGGTCAGTTCCAGGGTCAGTAAGCTATATACAGAGTCAGTTCCAGGGTCAGTAGCTATGTACACAGTCAGTAGCTGTATACAGGGTCAGTTCCATTACTATATTTACAATGTGCATGGATACTGGAGTGATGGAGGTAGACAGGTATAGGGGTAAGGTGACTAGACATTAGGATATATGATGAACAGAGTAGCAGCTTCGTAAATTAAGATTATATGTGAGTGAGTATACATGTGTGTGTGTGTGTGTTGGAGTGTGCGTGAGTCAAATCACATTTTATTGGTCACCTACACATGGTTAGCAGATGTTATTGTGAGTGTTGCGAAATGCTTCTGCTTCTAGATCCGACAGTGCAGCAGT
The DNA here is from genome assembly GCF_029448725.1 of Salvelinus fontinalis. NCBI lineage: Eukaryota > Metazoa > Chordata > Actinopteri > Salmoniformes > Salmonidae > Salvelinus > Salvelinus fontinalis. The sequence goes on from NC_074674.1 coordinate 1,725,846, forward strand.
ATCTAACAGGTAATATCTAACAAATTCCACAACATAACCTAATACACACAATCTAGTAAAGGAATGGGATGAGAATATATAAGTATAAAATATATGGATGAGCAGTGACAGAGCGGCTAAGATGCAATAGATAGTATAGAATAGATAGTGTAGTATACAGTATATACATATGAGATAAGTAATGCGAGATATGTAAACATTCTTAAGTGTGCAGAGTCCTGTGAGTGTGCATAGAGGCAGTGCAAAAATAAAACAAGGGCCAACTCAGATAGCCCGTATAGCCATTTTGTTAGCTATTTAGCAGTCTTATGGCTTTGGGATAGAAGCTGTTCAGGATGTCTGGTTTCAGACTTTATGCACCGGTGCCGCTTGCTTTGCTGAAGCAGAGAGAACAGTCTAGGGCTTGGGTGTTTGGAGTCTTTAACAATTTTCCGGGGCTTCGTTTCACACACTGATTTTAAAGGTCCTGGATGGCAGAAAGCTCTGCCACAGTGATCTACCGGGCTGTCCTCACCACCCTCTGTAGTGCCATGCAATCGAGGGCGGTGCTGTCGCCGTACCAAGCAGTGATGCAGCAGGTGAAGATGCTCTCAGTGGTGCAGCTGTAGATAGTGCAGCCAAACATTTTCTCAACCTCCTGAGGGGGAAGAGGCGCTGTTCGCGCCTTTTTCACAACGTTGTGTACACCATTTTAAGTCCTTAGTGATTTGGACCCCGAGGAACTTGAAGCTCTCGACCCGCTCCACTGCAGCCCCGCTGATGTGGATGGGGGCGTGTTCCTGTAGTCCACAGAAGAAGAGCTGGTGTGTGTGTTAATGTGTGTTAGCTGGAGATTATTATAGAGATGGGTCTGTGTGTTTGCCTTCAGTGATTCCACTCGTGTCTAAATATAGCCTCTGCCCATAGTGCAGATTTCACGCTTAGAAGGAATGGCAAAGGTGCACTGCCCAGAAGACACATGGAAGTTCACTGGGAATTTCAGGTGTTTATCCTTGCCACTATGCAAAGTCCTTTACAGTTAATTTCATCCTCACGTCAAGGACACTGGTAAAATCTGAAATTATATTCAGCGGTTTGTGCTATTTTAACATTCTTAAACATTTCCCCATCTGTCTTCCTCAACCAATGTCCATAAGATTGTTTGACCCTATGTTAACCACTGAAAGACAAGGCCATAGGACAAATTAGTATAGGCTGTACGATCTGATCTTGAAATGACATCATATTAATGAAACATTAGGCCTAAAGTGATCAACAAGAAATGAAATGGAAGTGGATTATTTTTCTATGGTGGCGTAAGGAGAAACAACAACCTGATGTCCTGATTTTCCTGGCATCTGAGGGAAAACAATTCACTTAAGTGAAAAAAAAGAAACATGTAATAAACTGTCTGGAAAGCATATTGTGCACTAAGACTTTGCATTTGGCGGCAGAATCAGCTCATGCAAACATTGGTCTCTAGTCCCTGAGGAATGTAGCTGGCTGGCCCTAACCCATCATGGCTGCTCCGTATCTCTATTTTCGGTTCTCTCTCCACTGCTCCCAGTTCCCTTGACACCACTGTTTTACCTTGTTACAATGAGGCTGGACACTACAGTCCAATTTGACTTGTGTGATAATCATCCTGGCTTGGCAACCAGAAAAGTGGAGTTTCCAACCTAGTGGCCCATACCATAGCAGGGGGGTTTGTAGACTAGTTGAAGTGTAGCTAGTCTAACCACACATTCATTTTTGTCTCATTACTTTCAAGAGAGCCGGCCAGGAAATCTCTTTTGGGGGGGGGGGGGCTTATGGGTTTTTAACTGTTTTAGCCTTGTTTCATCAAAAGCATCTTACTCTAATCTTACATTATTGTTCTTTAGTGAATGGGCTTATTAAGTGGTGTGAGTGTGTCTAGCCTGGCAGGTACAGCAATGCCACCAATGCCATACGACGTCCCCAGTCCACCGTGATAGACAGCTAAACACAATAGCACCACATTTCTCCTTGTTTGGCCTGTTTGATTAGGTTTGATTGTCCAATGTTTTCAAAAACACTCCAACACTCATTAAGCCTACATGTTCTGTGCCCCCTGCATATCAATTCAGTATGGTTGAGAAGAGTGAGAAGAGCACACCCTCAAAAACCCAATCTAAATGTGATTTGATTATGCAATACTCAGGATTTATTTACACAATAGGCTAGTAATAATGCTTGAATGGTTTGTCTACAATTCAGAGTCCTTGCTCTCCCCCCCAGACAGTGTTTTCTGATGAATCATACCTCTGTTTTCACAAAATGGCCACAATGAACCTTTGCTACAGAAATAGACATTTGGCAAGTAAGACTTTCTTCAACGGGCAGTGCGGTTAAAAATGTGATTTTCAATGTCTTTTGGTGATATTTCCACACTATGATGTCAAAATAACACTCTGAAATTGTGAAAATGATGATACTGCCCAGTTTGTCTAAGAGCTGTTTCAAAAAAATGCCTGGATTTCCAGCCTGCTCAGGTGGGATGAAACTTTTGGTCCACATCATGATGTCACAATGTGATCTGATTTATAATAGACCAATGACTGTTCATCTGGTTAACCTCTCTTGGGTATGTGAGACGTTAGCGTCCCACCTCTTCAACAGCCAGTGAAACTGCTGGGCGCCAAATTCAAATACAGAAATACTCATTATAAAAATTCAGAAAACAAAACATATTTTTCATAGGTTTAAAGATTAACTTCTTGTGAATCCAACCACGGTGTCAGATTTTAAAAAGTCTTTACGGCGAAAGCATACCTTACGATTATTTGAGAACATAGCCCACTAGACAAATCATTACAAACAGTAACCAGCCAAGTAGAACAGTTACACAAGTCAGAAATAGAGATAAAATGAATCCCTTACCTTTGATGATCTTCATATGGTTGCACTCAGCAGACATTCATTTACTCAATAAATGTTCCTTTTGTTCGATAAAGTCTCTTTATATCCAAAAACCTCCGTTTTGTTCGCGTTTTCTTCAGTAATCCACAGGCTCAAACGCAGTCAAAACAGGCAGACAAAAAAATCCATATTCTGTGAAGTTCCATATTCTGTTAGATTCAATCATCAGATTGTTTTTAGCCTAAATAATCGATAATATTTCAACCGGACAATAACGTTGTCAATATAAAAGGTAAACAAGAAAGGCACTCTATCGGTCGCGTGCATGAAAAAGCTCTGTGACACTTTAGGGTCCACTCATTCAGACTCCTCTTACTTCCTCATTTTTCAGAATACAAACCTGAAACAATTTCTAAAGACTGTTGACATCTAGTGGAAGGCATAGGAACTGCAATTTGAGTCCTAAGTCAATGGCATTGAATAGAAAACTACAAAACCAACAAACAAAACTACTTCCTCAATGGATTTTTCTCAGTTTTTTGCCTGCCAAATCAGTTCTGTTATACTCACAGACACTATTTTAACAGTTTTGGAAACTTTAGAGTGTTTTCTATCCAAATCTACCAGTTATATGCATATCATATCTTCTGGGCGCGAGAAGCAGGCAGTTTAATTTGGGCATGCATTTCATCCAAAATTCAAAATGCTGCCCTCTACCCTAGAGAAGTTGAGGGGGTGGGCTCTAGTCCAGCCTATCTGCCAATCAGGGCTGTTTAAAATACTGTATAGTCACATTTGTTTCCTAACACCAAAGAAGCTCAGGAAAATAAATGATAATGGAAATACCTCTGACATATTTTTTAAATATACAGTTATTTCAAATCAAATTATTGGTCGCATTCACATATTTAGCAGATGTTGTTGCGGGTGTAGCGAAATGCTTGTGTTTCTAGCGCCAACAGAGCAGTAATATCTAACAATTCACAACAATACACACAAATCCAAAAGTAAAAGAATTGAATGAAGAAATAAATAAATAAATATGAGGATGAGCAATGTCAGATTGGCATTGACTAAAATACAGTATATACATATGACATGAGTAAAGCATTATGTGAACATTATTAAAGTGACTAGTGTTCCATTATTAAAGTGAAGCCGGCTAGTGATGGCTATTTAACAGTCTGATGTCCTTGAGATAGAAGCTGTTTTTCAGTCTCTCGGCCCCAGCTTTGATGCACCTGTACTGACCTTGCCTTCTGGATGATAGCGGGGTGAACAGGCCATGGTTCGGGTGGCTGATTTCCTTGATGATATTTTTGGCCTTCCTGTGACATCGGGTGCTGTAGGTGTCCTGGAGGGCAAGCAGTGTGCCCCCGGTGATGTGTTGGGCAAACTGCACCACCCTCTGGAGAGCCCTGCGGTTGCGGGCAGTGCAGTTTCCATACCAGGTGGTGATACAGACCGACAGAATGCTTTCAATTGTGCATCTGTAAAAGTTTGAGGGTTTTAGGTGCCAAGCCACATTTCTTCATCCTCCTGAGGTTGAAGAGGCACTGTTGCGTCTTCACCACACTGTCTGTGTGAGTGGACCATTTCAGATTGTCCGTGACGTGTCGCCGAGGAACTTAAAGCTTTCCCCTTCTCCACTGCGGTCCTGTCGATATGGAAAGGGGCTTGCTCCCTCTGCGGTTTCCTAAAGTCCACGATCAGCTCCTTTGTTTTGTTGCCGTTGAGGGAGAGGTTATTTTCCTGGCACCACTCCGCCAGGGCCCTAACCTCCTAGACATACAGTGATGATTTAAAAATACAATTACTAAGACTGCATGGGGCCTTTAATCTATGTAGGCTAAATTGAATTGATATAGGCTTATGCAGGTGTATGTGTTCAGGTGGAGGAGACTTGAGAGGATTGGTATTTTATTAGTGTTGGGAATAAGTCTCTCTAATTGAATTGGCCTTTGCCTTTTTATGAATAAGAAGGTAATTTTCCCGAACACATGGATTGCTGTCTGCCGCTGTGACAGTCAGTGGAGAATAGATGCTGCTGTGTGTTTGGTGTGGCTCCTCTTCATAAGCTGCATTCACCCCAAGGTTTATTTCTGTTCCAGACAGCTCAGATATGATGCTATTACGGCAGCTCCCAGTAGCATTAGCATATCTTTCTTCCTGACTTTTTAAATTATGAAATAGAAAATCTGCCGACAATACTGCTGGATAAATAAATGCTGGAGATCTTAAGCGTTTCTCAGTAAAGCACATTTGGTGCAGGATGTGGTGACTCATATTGCGTGACTGGAACTCTATTCTCCTTCATATCAGAAATGTCAATTTTCTTGGCATAATCTCTCAAACTATCTCAACAGTGGATGCTCACAAACTGCAGATCACATGCACTCATATTAATGTAGCAGGAGATGATACCAGAGGGTTGCATGAGCATTATCAATCAAAAGCGTTTTTAGCTGCTGTGTCGACTTAACAGTTGAGTGCCATCTGTTTGCAGTTAAAATGCACCCTCTCTTAATAAAAATGCCCGCTGCTTATATTACATCATGGCTACTTTTGTCTCGTTGAAAATTCTGACTTCAAAGCTAGTATTATTATACATCTAACATTTTCTGTAAATTAATCTGTTGTTTTTGCTCTTTATTCAAGTGCTTGGTGCTTTATTTTCAAATGGGTATAAACACTAACGGGCACAGCAACCATTTTATTATTTTCTAGTAAGCAGCGTCCCGATTTCAAAAGTTAATGGGGGGGGAGTAGAAAGACACCTTTCTGTTTGATCTGGTCGCTCCCTCTACGCTTAATCCAGAGGCGAGCGTCGTGTCCAACAAAGTTAAAAGTGATGTTGGGTAGTCAAAGATGGGGATGTGCTAAGGTCAGTCCCTCAGTGTATCTCATTCACAGGGAGAAGAAGTCTGGCACAGAATGAAATCACATCACAGCTGCCCCTCAAACCAGTAGCCTATTGGAACACGCTGTAGTATATCATTATGATTTATTGAAACATTTGTTATGCTAATTCTCTATTCTCTGTCTGAAACAATGTCCTGGTTTTATAAAGCGACACAGTAGAGGAGTTCATGAGGTGAATTAGGATTTCCCCGATGTGCTGCAAGGGGTCTTTTCACCTCCTTTGCGGTACTGTTTGTCATTTTATACAGCAGGTAGGGGTTTATTGTTGGCTTGTCCATCACGCTACACACTTTGAGGTGCAGCCCAGGTAGCAAATATGGTATCATCCTGTGTTGGTTTTGGAGGGGAAACCTTGGCCAAACTATAACATTGTAAAACATGACTTGCTGCGAATGAGTTGCTTTGTTGGATCAGTATGCTGCATAGCATCTAGTCATTTAATTATACTGAACCAGTTCCCTGGGGGAGGGGGGGTATTATCTTTTGTTGGTGTTTCTGATGTGTTTTTTTTGCAGTATGTTTCTTTTAATTATTTAATTGTTTTGTCAGTAAAGGCATTCTCTTTATTTTGTTATTCTTAATTCCAATGATTGTCACACAAACAGGAAGTGGAGAAATGGCCTACTAAACAGTGTCAGTTTGATGAATGAGCAGCTGTCAATGGGTTTTATTTCCTCATTGTAGGGTGGAGATAGATGGTTTGACAACACTCTGTTCCTCTAGCTTTAGTTTTAATCCAATACTCCCCCACTTTTATAAATTAATCCCTCAAACAGATGTGTGAATGAGAGGAAATAGAGACAGTCTGCTGCTCTTAAGATGCATGTTTTCATTATAGTCATCTTCCAATTTACAAAAGCAATTAAGATGCATCGCACACCTAACCCCCATCCAATTTGGCCAATTTTAATTAATTATTCCCTGATGTATTTCTGATAAATGGTTCAGTCCCCATTCCATAAAGCAGATGATTATTGCCATGTTCCAGCATCTTGTTAAGAGAGTACTGCCATCCACAACCCACACACACTGAAAATTTGGGCCTATTAAAATTGACTTTTGTTAAATAAATTGTATTTCTGAGAAATGTGTGTTTGTGGCCTAGTTCAGCAATTCTCAACTAGTGGGTCGCGACCCAGGTTTTGAATGGGTTGGGAGTGGCTGAGAAATGTTTATATATATATATATATATATATATATATATATATATATATATATATATATATATATATATATAGATATATATATATATATAGATATATATAGAGATCTCTAGATAGATAGATATATATAGAGATCTCTAGATAGATAGATATATATAGAGATCTCTAGATAGATAGATATATATAGAGATCTCTAGATAGATATATATATATAGAGATCTCTAGATAGATATATACAGTGGGGCAAAAAAAGTATTTAGTCAGCCACCAATTGTGCAAGTTCTCCCTCTTAAAAAGATGAGAGAGACCTGTAATTTTCATCATAGGTACACTTCAACTATGACAGACAAAATGAGAAAAGCAAATCCAGAAAATCACATTGTAGGATTTTTTATGAATTTATTTGCAAATTATGGTGGAAAATAAGTATTTGGTCACCTACAAACAAGCAAGATTTCTGGCTCTCACAGACCTGTAACTTCTTTAAGAGGCTCCTCTGTCCTCCACTCGTTACCTGTATTAATGGCACTTGTTTGAACTTGTTATCAGTATAAAAGACACCTGTCCACAACCTCAAACAGTCACACTCCAAACTCCACTATGGCCAAGACCAAAGAGCTGTCAAAGGACACCAGAAACAAAATTGTAGACCTACACCAGGCTGGGAAGACTGAATCTGCAATAGGTAAGCAGCTTGGTTTGAAGAAATCAACTGTGGGAGAACTTGCACAATTGGTGGCTGACTAAATACTTTTTTGCCCCACTGTATATATAAATATGGAAAAAGTATGAACTTAAACCAGGTAGAAAGTGTGTCGAAATTATTATAATGAACGAATTAATAAATAATTTAATCTCTCAACAATTTTTCTTCAATCACAGTATTTTCAATCTAGAGATTTGTGGTCTCAAACCAGTGAGTTTATTAACATTATTCATCAATAATATTGGCAAAATTGTATTATTGAAAATGAAAGAGGTGGGAATGTTGTTCCCTTCTCATAGAATTGTTACATTTACTATCAATATAGCATTAAAAAAAATATCCAGATATATTTTGCTGATTTATTTTTCTAGACAATTTCGGTCCCGAGGCAAAACTTGTTCACAAAAATTGTCTTAGTCTGTGCGTTTTTATTTCACGTGTGTTTTTCACTGTAAATCTGCTGCTCGTGGATTAAACGTCAGATGCCATTTGTGTTTGCTCCCCTCACCGACAGCAAGAAACAGATTTTTTATGACTGGGATGCTGTAAATCAGGGGTCCCCAATTACATTCAGTCATGGGCCGATTCTTCCTTGAGCGGATGATCGGGGGGCCGGAACGTAGTTATACATAATTTGTACAAAGCAAATTGACCACAAGAATCCTAAACGGTTATATAGTATTTGACAAAGACAGAATAGTTTCAAACCTTGCTTAAATTGGGATATAGTCACAAATGCCCCTCTAGTTATTCCTAAGAATACTTGAACAGATTTCCTAAATTAAAATCACTTTGAACTCATTTACTGGTGATTGTACAGTGTTTTATGTCCAAGAACCAACATTATTATTATTTTTGTTCAGAGAACTTGGGAGGCCAAATAACATCATCCTGCTCTAGATGTTGTTCTCTTTGTTTTTCGTTCCGGCAGCCACCAGCACTCCTTTGTGGTATGGACAACCCACTCTCTCCTTGCTGCTTCTCCGACTTACCACCTGACAGGGTAAATGTACCAGTACCCTGCCTGTGCTGTGTGTCAGTGTGTTTGTTGTCACTCCTCTAGCCATGAATCCTCAGCATCAAGTGGTGGTGGTTTTGACCCTGAATTCCTGCAAGCTAGAGCCCACTAGGCCATCCACCCTCCCCTCCCTGTAGAAACAGTAGAGCCCACTAGGCCATCCACTCTCACCTCCCTGTAGAAACACTAGAGCCCACTAGGCCACCCACCCTCACCTCCCTTTAGAAACACTAGAGCCCACTAGGCCATCCACCCTCACCTCCCTGTAGAAACACTAGAGCCCACTAGGCCATCCACTCTCACCTCCCTGTAGAAACACTAGAGCCCACTAGGCCATCCACCCTCACCTCCCTGTAGAAACACTAGAGCCCACTAGGCCATCCACCCTCACCTCCCTGTAGAAATAATAGAGCCCACTAGGCCATCCACCCTCACCTCCCTGTAGAAACACTAGAGTCCACTAGGCCATCCACCCTCACCTCCCTGTAGAAACACTAGAGCCCACTAGGCCATCCACCCTCACCTCCCTGTAGAAACACTAGAGCCAACTAGGCCATCCACCCTCACCTCCCTGTAGAAACACTAGAGCCCACTAGGCCATCCACCCTCACCTCCCTGTAGAAACACTAGAGCCCACTAGGCCATCCACCCTCACCTCCCTGTAGAAACACTAGAGCCCACTAGGCCATCCACTCTCACCTCCCTGTCGAAACACTAGAGCCCACTAGGCCATCCACTCTCACCTCCCTGTAGAAACACTAGAGTCCACTAGGCCATCCACCCTCACCTCCCTGTAGAAACACTAGAGCCCACTAGGCCATCCACCCTCACCTCCCTGTAGAAACACTAGAGCCCACTAGGCCATCCACCCTCACCTCCCTGTAGAAACACTAGAGCCAACTAGGCCATCCACCCTCACCTCCCTGTAGAAACACTAGAGCCCACTAGGCCATCCACCCTCACCTCCCTGTAGAAACACTAGAGCCCACTAGGCCATCCACCCTCACCTCCCTGTAGAAACACTAGAGCCCACTATGCCATCCACCCTCACCTCCCTGTAGAAACACTAGAGCCCACTAGGCCATCCACCCTCACCTCCCTGTAGAAACACTAGAGCCCACTAGGCCATCCACCCTCACCTCCCTGTAGAAACACTAGAGCCCACTAGGCCATCCACCCTCACCTCCCTGTAGAAACACTAGAGCCCACTAGGCCATCCACCCTCACCTCCCTGTAGAAACACTAGAGCCCACTAGGCCATCCACCCTCCCCTCCCTGTAGAAACACTAGAGCCCACTAGGCCATCCACCCTCACCTCCCTGTAGAAACACTAGAGCCCACTAGGCCATCCACTCTCACCTCCCTGTAGAAACACTAGAGCCCACTAGGCCATCCACTCTCACCTCCCTGTAGAAACACTAGAGCCCACTAGGCCATCCACCCTCACCTCCCTGTAGAAACACTAGAGCCAACTAGGCCATCCACCCTCACCTCCCTGTAGAAACACTAGAGCCCACTAGGCCATCCACCCTCACCTCCCTGTAGAAACACTAGAGCCCACTAGGCCATCCACCCTCACCTCCCTTTAGAAACACTAGAGCCCACTAGGCCATCCACCCTCACCTCCCTGTAGAAACACTAGAGCCCACTAGGCCATCCACCCTCACCTCCCTGTAGAAACACTAGAGCCCACTAGGCCATCCACCCTCACCTCCCTGTAGAAACACTAGAGCCCACTAGGCCATCCACTCTCACCTCCCTGTCGAAACACTAGAGCCCACTAGGCCATCCACTCTCACCTCCCTGTAGAAACACTAGAGTCCACTAGGCCATCCACCCTCACCTCCCTGTAGAAACACTAGAGCCCACTAGGCCATCCACCCTCACCTCCCTGTAGAAACACTAGAGCCCACTAGGCCATCCACTCTCACCTCCCTGTAGAAACACTAGAGCCCACTAGGCCATCCACCCTCACCTCCCTGTAGAAACACTAGAGCCCACTAGGCCATCCACCCTCACCTCCCTGTAGAAACACTAGAGCCCACTAGGCCATCCACCCTCACCTCCCTGTAGAAACACTAGAGCCCACTAGGCCATCCACTCTCACCTCCCTGTCGAAACACTAGAGCCCACTAGGCCATCCACTCTCACCTCCCTGTAGAAACACTAGAGTCCACTAGGCCATCCACCCTCACCTCCCTGTAGAAACACTAGAGCCCACTAGGCCATCCACTCTCACCTCCCTGTAGAAACACTAGAGCCCACTAGGCCATCCACCCTCACCTCCCTGTAGAAACACTAGAGCCCACTAGGCCATCCACCCTCACCTCCCTGTAGAAACACTAGAGCCCACTAGGCCATCCACCCTCACCTCCCTGTAGAAACACTAGAGCCCACTAGGCCATCCACTCTCACCTCCCTGTAGAAATACTAGAGCCCACTAGGCCATCCACCCTCACCTCCCTGTAGAAACACTAGAGCCCACTAGGCCATCCACCCTCACCTCCCTTTAGAAACACTAGAGCCCACTAGGCCATCCACCCTCACCTCCCTGTAGAAACACTAGAGCCCACTAGGCCATCCACCCTCACCTCCCTGTAGAAACACTAGAGCCCACTAGGCCATCCACCCTCACCTCCCTGTAGAAACACTAGAGCCCACTAGGCCATCCACTCTCACCTCCCTGTCGAAACACTAGAGCCCACTAGGCCATCCACTCTCACCTCCCTGTAGAAACACTAGAGTCCACTAGGTCATCCACCCTCACCTCCCTGTAGAAACACTAGAGCCCACTAGGCCATCCACCCTCACCTCCCTGTAGAAACACGAGATCCCACTAGGCCATCCACCCTCACCTCCCTGTAGAAACACTAGAGCCCACTAGGCCATCCACCCTCACCTCCCTGTAGAAACACTAGAGCCAACTAGGCCATCCACCCTCACCTCCCTGTAGAAACACTAGAGCCCACTAGGCCATCCACCCTCACCTCCCTGTAGAAACACTAGAGCCCACTAGGCCATCCACCCTCACCTCCCCGTAGAAACACTAGAGCCCACTAGGCCATCCACCCTCACCTCCCCGTAGAAACACTAGAGCCCACTAGGCCATCCACTCTCACCTCCCTGTCGAAACACTAGAGCCCACTAGGCCATCCACTCTCACCTCCCTGTAGAAACACTAGAGTCCACTAGGCCATCCACCCTCACCTCCCTGTAGAAACACTAGAGCCCACTAGGCCATCCACCCTCACCTCCCTGTAGAAACACTAGAGCCCACTAGGCCATCCACCCTCACCTCCCTGTAGAAACACTAGAGCCCACTAGGCCATCCACCCTCACCTCCCTGTAGAAACACTAGAGCCAACTAGGCCATCCACCCTCACCTCCCTGTAGAAACACTAGAGCCCACTAGGCCATCCACCCTCACCTCCCTGTAGAAACACTAGAGCCCACTAGGCCATCCACCCTCACCTCCCTGTAGAAACACTAGAGCCCACTATGCCATCCACCCTCACCTCCCTGTAGAAACACTAGAGCCCACTAGGCCATCCACCCTCACCTCCCTGTAGAAACACTAGAGCCCACTAGGCCATCCACCCTCACCTCCCTGTAGAAACACTAGAGCCCACTAGGCCATCCACCCTCACCTCCCTGTAGAAACACTAGAGCCCACTAGGCCATCCACCCTCACCTCCCTGTAGAAACACTAGAGCCCACTAGGCCATCCACTCTCACCTCCCTGTCGAAACACTAGAGCCCACTAGGCCATCCACCCTCACCTCCCTGTAGAAACACTAGAGCCCACTAGGCCATCCACTCTCACCTCCCTGTAGAAACACTAGAGCCCACTAGGCCATCCACCCTCACCTCCCTGTAGAAACATACCTGATAGTATTAACTGACCCCCTGATTGTCTCATCCAGTTACATTCATTAGAGACTCCTGGATGATCATCATATCATGTGTTTCAAATAACTTGTATAGAATGTGTTGTAGATAAATATGGACTGGTTGTCCTTAGTTATGGTGGTAGCCCTAGATCTATAAATAGATCTCCCTTCGTGTGAATCGGATTTTTCTTTGTTAGTTTTATATATTTTTGCATTACCATGGTTTTTTCATGCCGTGTGATGAGAATGAGATTCACAATTATTCTTCCCAGCCCCTCAGTCTGACTATTCTTCCCAGACCCTCTGTCTGATTATTCTTCCCAGCCCCTCTGTCTGATTATTCTTCCCAGCCCCTCTGTCTCATTATTCTTCCCAGCCCCCCTGTCTGATTATTCTTCCCAGCCCCTCTGTCTGATTATTCTTCCCAGCCCCTCTGTCTGAATATTCTTCCCAGACCCTCTGTCTGACTATTCTTCCCAGCCCCTCTGTCTGATTATTCTTCCCAGCCCCTCTGTCTGATTATTCTTCCCAGCCCCTCTGTCTGATTATTCTTCCCAGCCTCTCTGTCTGATTATTCTTCCCAGCCCCTCTGTCTGATTATTCTTCCCAGCCTCTCTGTCTGATTATTCTTCCCAGCCTCTCTGTCTGATTATTCTTCCCAGCCCCTCTGTCTGATTATTCTTCCCAGCCTCTCTTTCTGAATATTCTTCCCAGCATCTCTGTCTGATTATTCTTCCCAGCCTCTCTGTCTGAGTATTCTTCCCAGCCCCCCTGTCTGATTATTCTTTCCAGCCCCTCGGTCTGATTATTCTTCCCAGCCCCTCTGTCTGATTATTCTTCCCAGCCCCTCTGTCTGATTATTCTTCCCAGCCCCTCTGTCTGATTATTCTTCCCAGCCCCCTGTCTGATTATTCTTCCCAGCCCCTCTGTCTGGATATTCTTCCCAGCCTCTCTGTCTGATTATTCTTCCCAGCCCCTCGGTCTGATTATTTCAGCACTGCCTATCTTTGAAGTAGAAACCATTGAATCATTATTTAATGCAAAATGATTTGATGAGAAGGACGGGGAAAACGTCTTCAGTCCACACAAACCATTTCTAATAAAAGTGATTGTCTGGGCTTTCTTCCCAAGTGATCCTGAATGTGTCTGACTGAATTGTTACAGCATTAAAGCAGCATTAAATCTGTTCTGCTTAAGGAATTCCCAGGGCAGTTGCATGCTCCATTGTGATTAGGAGTGTGGAGACATGTTGGCAATGATGCATCTCATAAGAGTGCATGGTGCTACTTTTCCTTGTCTGAGAGAATGACTTCCCAGAGTGAGCTCCCCCTCCTCCTGCATGTCCTCAAGTTAATGACCATCATGGTTTAGGTGCTGTGCCCTACTAATCAGTGGAAACACTGGTCAGTCCCCAGTAATTAAAGGCCTAATTATAGTTTCTGTAGTTAAAAAGATGTTGCGTCGGTGTGTTGCATAGAGCACTAGTATTGCTTCATCAGATTTGGAGTGGAGCGCTCCTAATGATGGAGCAGAATGTGGCGGAGGAGTTGAGCACACCATTATGATTGGCTCAGGGGCACCAACCAAAGCAAGTTGTGTCATTCTCTCACAATCTCAATGAGAGCAGGGCGAGACCCTCTGACATCAGAAACTATGGGATGGTAATTGCAGTTTCTGATGTCCAGAAGGTTGAGGTTTGCTGTGGTTTGAAGTGTGAGGATGATGATAGGATAGTGCAGGGGTATTCAACTCTGACCCTACGAGCTCTGGAGCCTTGTGGTTTTCTGTTCTACCTGATCATTAATTACACACAACTGGTGTTTTATTTTGTATGTTGTTAGTTCTCAAATATGATCTTATTTTTTTTAAATATATAGCTCCGTTATCTTTTATACATATCTTAATATCTGGGTTTAGTCTTTTAAGTTTACACTGACAATGTTTTAACATCCCAAAAATGATTTCTCCACCCACCCCAAAAGATTAAAAAAAATATATATATATTTTTTGCAGTGGTGGCCACGATTTAGCAGAGGTGGTTCACCACTGCTAAATGCATTTAAGGGAAACAGGATCTCTTCTCTCGTTAATGCTGTGTATTAATTATCCTTTTCCTCAAACCCCCTTCCTCAGCCTCTGTGCTGTACAGTGCATTCGGAAAGTATTCAGACCCCTTGACTTTTTCCACATTTTGTTATAGCCTGATTCTAAAAATGATAAAATTGTAATTTTCCTCATAAATCTACACACAATTTCCCATAATGACAAAGCAAAAAGTTATTTACAAAAAGTGTGCAAATGTATTTCTAACAGTTACAGAAGCATTCAGACCCTTTACTCAGTACTTTGTTGAAGCACCTTTGGTAGCGATCTCAGCCTTGAGTCTTCTTGGTATGATGCTACACCTGTATTTGGGGAGTTTCCCCATTCTTCTCTGCAGATCCTCTCACAGGTCAGGTTGGGTGGGGAGCGTTGCTGCACAGCTCTTTTCAGGTCTCTCCAGAGATGTTAGATCGGGTTCAAGTTCGGGCTCTTGCTGGGCCACTCAAGGACATTCAGAGACTTGTCCCGAAGCCACTCCTGTGTTGTCTTGACTATGTGCTTAGGGTCGTGGTCCTGTTGGAAGGTGAACCTACGCCCCAGTCTGAGGCCCTGAGCGCTCTGGAGCAGGTTTTCATCAAGGATCTCTCTGTACTTTGCTCTGTTCATATTTCCCTCGATCCTGACTAGTCTCCCAGTCCCTGCCGCTGAAAAACATCCCCACAGCATGATGCTGCCACCACCATGCTTCACCGTAGGGATGGTGCTAGGTTTCCTCCAGACGCGACACTTGGCATTCAGGCCAAAGAGTTTAAACTTGGTTTCATCAGACCAGAGAATCTTGTTTCTCATGGTCTGAGAGTCTTTAGGTGCCTTTTGACAGCCCACTTGGAGTTTGCCATGTGCCTTTTACTGTTGGTGGTGCGGCAGAGATGGTTGTCCTTTAGGAAGTTTTTCCCCATCTCCACAGAGGAACTCTGGAGCTCTGTCAGAGTGACCATCGGGTTCTTGGTCACCTCCCTGACCAAGGCCTTTCTACCCCTAGTGCTCAATTTGGCCGGGCAGCCAGCTCTAGGAAGAGTCTTGGTAGTTCCAAACTTCTTCCATTTAAGAATAATGGAGGCCACTGTGTTATTGGGGACCATCAATGCTGCAGAAATGTTTTGCTACTCTTTCCCAGATCTGTGCCTCAACACAATCTTGTCTCTGAGCTCTGTGGACAATTCCTTCGACCTCGTGGCCTGGTTTCTGCTCTGACATGCACTGTCAACTGTGGGACCTTTATATAGACACGTGTGTGCCTTTCCAAATCATGTCCAATCAATTGAATTTACCACAGTTGGACTCCAATCAAGCTGTAGAAACAGCTCAAGGATGATCAATGGAAACAGGGTGCACCTGAGCTCAATTTCAAGTCTCATAGCGAAGGGTCTGAATACTTATGTAAATAAGGAACCTGTTGTTGCTTTGTCATTATGGGGTATTGTGTGTAGATGAGAACAAAATAATATTTAATCCATTTTAGAATAAGGATGTAACGTATCAAAATGTGGGAAAAGTCAATGGGTCTGAATACTTTCCGAATCCACTGTACTTGCAAAACACACCCAATAAGTAGATTTTTATTATAAATGTGTGCTTGATTGTGAGCTAAACGTCTCTTTCCCTCTCTCTCCCCCTCCCGCTCTGCCTCCCCTGAAGATCCCTCGTGGAGGACGACGACCCTCACATGAAAGTGTCGCTGGGGTGTGGTGACATGGGCATCTCTGCCCACCTACAGGCTTCCAAAACAGGAAACACTCGCTTCTTCACAAGCAACACACACAGCTCAGTGGTCCTTCAGGTGAGCAGTAATGGATGGGAGGGAGAGGAGAGAGACTGAGAGATGGTGTTGCTTCAGAGGATGTTCAGATTGATACAGATTGATGAACCTCATAAAAGCCCTAATGAAATATGCCAGGGTGATTTTCATGTGCCTTCAGAGATCCAGTGATTGATTGAAAAGCTAGATAGTCAGTATGTCTGTATGGTGTCTGAGAATCTTCCAGACAAAGGCCAAGGGTCTGATCTGGCCTTTACCCAACTCTAAAAATATCTACAACAGAACAAAAAGTTACACAAATGGCCCTGGGATTGTTTCAATTAGGTTTTCTGTAGAAAATTGTTTTCTAAAACCCATTGCCGGTAACAAAAAGTTGTTCCTGTGCAGCACCAAACATGCTCAACTATCTCCAACAATCTAATCTTGAGTGTATGATATTTTGATGCAACTCTAAATCACAAGTCATTTTTCCTTTACGGTAGTGTTGCATGGTATACCTGTACCACGGTAATATCACAGTACCAAAATGTCATGATACCAACATTTTAGAATGTAGAAGTACCATTTCATATGATACTACCACATTTTTCAGCCCTAGTGATCTAAAGAACCTGCTGCAATTCAGTTGAATTAAAGCGACAGCCACTAGTCTCTGGTATGCACAGGTCCAATCATATCCACTTCACTTTCATGCTCACATCACGTGTAGCAGCTGTAATCAGCCAGCATAACCCCCTACCAGCCCTCATTCACCTGCTTCTCTCCTTCTGCTCTTCATGAGCATCTATTCCTCAGTCAGTTAAACAATATATCATTTAGCCATGATGGCGACGGGGATGCAGACCCTGATCAGTCTTCTGTTGTTAGAGTTGTACATTTGTTACATTGGAGGAGCACGCAGAGCGAGCAATGATGATACATTGTATCATTACATCACCTGTTATAACCATTTTATAGGATTTCACAAACTATGTTGCGGGCCGTTTTAAACTAATCCCGGGACTCTAATTATTGGTTTGATAACAAACAATGTTGTTCAGTCATGATACCTAGCTAACAACCTGGTAACTTGACAGTAGGTCAAGGCTAATTTGATTGGCACAGGAAGAAAGGAAAAGGTTCTGCTACTCATGAGATGTGCTTCAAAGGTAGGATTCATATAGGCTTAATGGAAGCTTAAACTATACTACAAATCAATGTCTTTCTTGTGCTCCTTAAATTATGTTTGGTGCCTAACGTTTTAAAAGTTGGGGCAGTGTGGGTGTATATGTGTTTAGGAGCGAGAGAGTGGTGTGTGTGTGTGTTCATGAGAGGGAGACAGAGAGTAAGGGAGGGAGAGTGTGTATGTGTCTGTTAACTGAAGAGTAGAAGGTTTCAGGCAGTGTTTTCCCCTTACTGACACAATAACAAGCAGATCATTATGCAGTGTTTTCCCCTTACTGACACAATAACAAGCAGATCATTATGCAGTGTTTTCCCCTTACTGACACAATGACAAGCAGATCATTATGCAGTGTTTTCCTCTTACTGACACAATAACAAGCAGATCCTTATGCAGTGTTTTCCCCTTACTGACACAATGACAAGCAGATCATTATGCAGTATTTTCCCCTTACTGACACAATAACAAGCAGATCATTATGCAGTGTTTTCCTCTTACTGACACAATGACAAGCAGATCATTATGCAGTGTTTACCCTTACTGACACAATAACAAGCAGATCATTATGCAGTGTTTTCCTCTTACTGACACAATAACAAGCAGATCATTATGCAGTGTTTTCCTCTTACTGACACAATGACAAGCAGATCATTATGCAGTGTTTTCCCCTTACTGACACAATGACAAGCAGATCATTATGCAGTGTTTTCCCCTTACTGACACAGTGACAAGCAGATCATTATGCAGTGTTTTCCCCTTACTGACACAGTGACAAGCAGATCATTATGCAGTGTTTTCCTCTTACTGACACAATGACAAGCAGATCATTATGCAGTGTTTTCCCCTTACTGACACAATGACAAGCAGATCATTATGCATCTATATTCCTTCCTCCCAATCCTCCAGACAAATCACAGGTAGGCCTTTGCAAATATGAGCAAATAATTCTATAAACTATCATATTATACACTAAGCAGTGTGAAGTTAAATTCAATATGTTAGATTGAGTAGAAGTGTGAATTTCACTGCCGGGTTTTTGCGTAGCACATGCACAGAACATTTAGGAAATGGGAACAAGCGTCCGGGGGACAGGGCAAACAGGACGCTAGGCCACAGATTTTTGCCACTGTAGTATCGTGATACTTCTCGTTATCGTTATACTTGGCCTGGTATCGTTAGTAAAATGACACTGCAACACTAAGGTTATAATTCTCAAACACTGTTCACGTTTCTTCTTTTGATGTAGAAAATATTATGGAATTGTTTCCATGAACGTCAAACTTGTTATAAGCACATCAGGGTTTAGACTTCACTAAAAAGAAACCCATGTTCTCAAATTTGGAAATAAAAATGAGGGCTGTCACTGACTAAAAACAATCTTTGTCGACCGAGAGTCGTCCGTTTCTTTCGACCAATCGATTGGTCGAAATGTTTTTACTTATTTTTCCATATAAAGACAGACACACCTATGTGTTTGAATAAAACCAACTACATATTTTTTATTTAACCTTTATTTAACTAGGCTAGTCAGTTAAGAACAAATTCTTATTTTACAATGACTGCCTAACCCGGACGACGCTGGGCCAATTGTGCGCTTCCCTATGGGACTCCCGATCACGGCCGGTTGTGATACAGGGATCGAACCAGGGTCTGTAGTGACGCTTCTAGCACTGATATGCAGTCCCTTAGACCGCTGCGACACTCGGGAGCCCAATGCACTGAGTTTGTCTGATGTTTTAAGCACACTGTTTGATTAAATGATTAAGACACACACATGATTCAAGAACGAGCCCGACGGTCACACTTTTAAAAAAGTTAGTGCCTGTGTGACTGGCGCACGTTGTCTCGCTCTCCTCTCTACTGCAGCAAAAGGCACCACAGCACAGCAAGTGTTTATTGCGCTGTCCGTGCTGAAGCTGCTACATCATTTCAGCCATTTAGTTTCTTTCTTGCTTCTGACTCAAAAGCTATGTTACCGAAATCACTAATTTGTTTAGGAAAAACATTCTCTATTCCCTCAACACTTGCTCTCTTTATGTGAAACATCAACGCATTTCATCGCATCTGGCCAATAGGGCCTGACCTATAGCCTATCATAGTCACATCAGTAAATGGGTTATAACAAACTCCAAACACAGTAATGTCGACAGCAAAATGAATGCTGAGGACGTGAAAAATAAACTCGAAACGGGCGAATGTTTAATGGTTTCTCAGGAGGGAAAGGGGAAGTCAGATATGCGGAACACATTTGACTTAGTTGGGGAAACTACAGGAGATCAAGAAAATGGAACGTATAGGAGCAAGCGTTGCGTGAGTATTATGTGTGCCAAACAGTTGCATTTTTCTGACCATTTGGAACATTGTAAATAATGATATTGACATGACCTATTATTATTAAACTGATGATCATAATAATAATAACAATAAGGAGATTATAAAAAAAGGAGGAAATAGGATTGAGAGCTGCGTGCATATCTGTGATAATCCAGCCCAGCCTCATGGATAATCAGGTGCTGTTAAATTACGATATTATTTTTCTGCCTGTTTGGAACAGTGTAAACAACACAAAATAAATGATAAGTAGTACCAGTCTGTTGTAACGAAAAAAATTGGAAAGCCATTATTACAGCATAATAAATGCCAAATCTGTGAAATTGCTTTATCCGACATTTTGCCATTGCATGAGACTTGGTGTACACGGAATCAGTAGGCTATTAAACAAACACTCAAAATGGCAACAGAAGCAGCATTTGTCTTATTTCATTAGATATATATGCATGATTGATAAAGTCAGGCACATTTAACAGTTAGGGTATTGATTATATACCTAATTTAAATTTGGGGTTGCCCGCTCCTCAATTTTCTTAGACAATTGGGCTAAACCCCATTCGCATGGGGCTAGTATTACTAGAGAACGTTGGTTATGTAATTATTACAGCAGAATGTCCATTATTCCAGAGGACGATTCGGATGGGATTAGTTTTTTCCAAACTGCTCCCTGTAATTATTTCATTTTTTCTAATAAATTGACAGTGTGAAGACAAGTCCAGACGATAAAAGGGCTACACTGATAACTCAAGCTTGGTTCCCAAGTTTCTAAACCATACCAAGCCGTCTTTGGTGTAGTGTCGCCATAATATTTGAATTGAGGAAGTGTGATCATAAGCATTAGGATATTTTAGTGATCCGTATTATACGTCCTAAATGCCCCACAGCCTTCAGATGTGAGCTAAACAGTGCACTTGCACTTGAGATGCGTTTGAAGGCTGTGGATGCGAAAGTGAACGTATTACTTCCCAACATTTAGGTCAGTTGTATGCTGCTTTGCGATCTATTAACAGAAATGGTTACATTAAATAGGCGTAATATTTCTTATCTGATGCATTTGTCAATATTCAATTCATACTCACAAAACGTATGAACAAAAACATTCACTGTGAAAGTTGATACATGTAGGCCCTTCATATATTTTGATGATGCGCAGCACTTCATTCAATTTATCCAATCAGTTATTGTTTTCTTGCTCAAACTGTTAGAAACACCTGTCAAACACAGGGATGTCGATTCGCATAGGTCTAGTATAATCAGAGGACCTTTGAGTTCGACAAAAAAACTGTACAAATTACTGACATGGCAGATTCGGATGTGACTAAAATTACACGTGGTGTTTTGTGCTTGTGCACATAATTACTTTACCCGACCACACCCAGTAAAACTAATCCCGTCCGAATAGGTTTTAATCAATCAATCAAGTTTATTTTATATAGCCCTTCATACATCAGCTAATATCTCGAATTGCTGTACAGAAACCCAGCCTAAAACCCCAAACGGCAAGCAATGCAGGTGTAGAAGCACGGTGGCTGGGAAAAACTCCCTAGAAAGGCCAAAACCTAGGAAGAAACCTAGAGAGGAACCAGGCTATGAGGGGTGGCCAGTCCTCTTCTGGCTGTGCCGGGTGGAGATTATAACAGAACATGGCCAAGATGTTCAAAATGTTCATAAATGACCAGCATGGTCAAATAATAATCAGGAATAAATGTCAGTTGGCTTTTCATAGCCGATCATTAACCTGTCTAGGATCAGCGTGGCGCTAGCGGCACACCCCCCACCCCCCCCACTGAAAAACCAGTGCCGCGAAATTCAAAAAAAATATTTTTTTAAAATATTTAACTTTCACACATTAAAGTCCAATACAGCTAATGAAAGACACAGATCTTGTGAATCCAGTCAACATTTCCGATTTTTAAAATGTTTTACAGGGAAGACACAATATGTAAAGATGTACATCTATTACCTAAAAACACATTAGCATAATCCACCATCTTTTATTTGTCCACCAACACCAGTAGCCATCACCAATTCGGCTAAACTAAGATATTTATAGCCCCTAACCAACAAAAAAACTCATTAGATGACAGTCTGATAACATATTTATGGTATGGGATAGGTTTTGTTAGAAAAAAGTGCATATTTCAGGTAGATGGCATAGTTTACAATTGCACCCACCATCACAAATGGACTAGAATAATTACAATGAGCAACGTGTTTACCTAACTACTAATCATCAAACATTTCGTAAAAATACACAGCATACACGAATCGAAAGACACAGATCCTGTGAATACAGACAATATTTCAGATTTTCTAAGTGTCTTACAGCGAAAACACAATAAATCGTTATATTAGCATAGCACATAGCACATAGCAGCCCAGCATTGATTCTAGCCAAAGTGGGCGATAACGTCAACATCGCCAAAAATATATTAATTTTTTCACTAACCTTCTCAGAATTCTTCAGATGACACTCCTGTAACATCATATTACACAATCCATATAGAGTTTGATCGAAAATGTTTATATTTAGCCACCAAAATCATGGTTAGACAATGTGAAATGTAGCTCAGCTGGTCAGAAAATGTCCTTGCGCCACTTAGACAGTGATCTACTCTTATACATAAATACTCATAAACGTGACTAAAAAATATAGGGTGGACAGGGATTGATAGACAATTTAATTCTTAATACAATTGCGTTATTACATTTTTTAATTTATCCTTACTTTTCAATACAGTTTGCGCCAAGCGAAGCTACGTCAAAAAACATGGCGTCCTAAGCCACTAAAATGTTTCGACAGAAACACGATTTATCATAATAAAAATGTCCTACCTTGAGCTGTTCTTCCATCAGTATCTTGGGCAAAGGATCCTTTCTTGGGAGAAATCGTCTTTTGGTGGAAAGCTGTCCTCTTGCCATGTGGAAATGTCAACTGCGTTCGGGATGAACTGAAAGCGTGCCCAACTTTTCACATCGTTGCAAAAATAAATGTCCCAAAATCGCACTAAACGGATATAAATTGCTATAAAACGCCTTAAATTAACTACCTTATGATGTTTTTAACTCCTAAAACGAGTGAAAAGATGACCGGAGAAATATAACAGGCTAAACTAACGCTTGGAACAGGTGCGCGCCGGTGTCCTCTAGGCTCATGACGCAGCTCCCAAAGAATGACTAGCTTCAGGGTTTTTTCATTTGTAGGGCCTGTGAACGAGCAATCGACCCCGTTGGAATCGTCATCACGTAAAGGCATCCAGGGGAAGACGTAAGAAGTGTCCGTATAGTCATAGCAACGACAGTGCCCTTTTAAATGACTAGAGTCATTTAAGGATTTTGTGGGAAGCCGTTTAAAAAATTAGCCAAATTAGCATAAATAGTCTAAACAGCGCCCCCATCCCCAACAGGTTAAGAGTTGAAAACAGCAGGTCTGGGACAGGTAGCACGTCCGGTGGACAGGTCAGGGTTCCATAACCGCAGGCAGAACAGTTGAAACTGGAACAGCAGCAAGGCCAGGTAGACTGGGGACAGCAAGGAGTCATCATGCCCGGTCGTCCTGACGCATGGTCCTAGGGCTCAGGTCCTCCGAGAGAGAGAAAGAAAGAGAGAAGGAGAGAATTAGAGAGAGCATACTTAAATTCACACAGGACACTGGATAGGACAGGAGAAGTACTCCAGATATAACCAACTGACCCTAGCCCCCCGACACATAAACTACTGCAGCATAAATACTGGAGGCTGAGACAGGAGGGGTCAGGAGACACTGTGGCCCCATCCGATGATACCCCCGGACAGGGCCAAATAGGAAGGATATAACCCCACCCACTTTACCAAAGCACAGCCCCTGCACCACTAGAGGGATACCTTCAACCACCAACTTACAATCCTGAGACAAGGCCGAGTATAGCCCACAAAGAACTCCAGCACAAACCAACGGGGGGCGCCAACCCACAATGCTGCGGAGGCAAGGACTGCCTCTGCAGCATTGTTCTTAATCCCAATATGATGGTTAATTTTGCTATTATGCACATAGCAACATAGGGAAAGGCGCATTAATTATACGGTGCACTGAATATTGTTTCAGAACCGCATACGGTGAGCATATCCAACGCGGGATAAAGCGCATTTGTTATAAAATAATATTGGATTTATTAGTGTTCCGCCATTATTTTTACATAATATAACCATATGCAATTTCAGTATCACATGTCTTAAAGTGATGGACTGTGCCATCCCCATGGCCTCCACAATGGATTAGTCCACTGAGACAGGCGAGAATCAGGTGCAACAGGTGTTTTGCGATTGCTTGACTACATGCTGACCACACCGCTTGCATCGCGCTCGCCAAAGTGCGTCTGCGTTGCCAAGCCCTAAAATAAAGTCAGTTTATTTGTGATGCTGAACACGGTGCAAGTCCTGCATCTCCCATCTGCTCTTTGGTTTATAGAAGCATATACCCACATGCCATCTCCTCATTGGTTAAACCCACGTGGGTGATTGAAAGATTAACTGAGGTCGGTTGTGGTAATACACCTTATTATGAAAGTTATTTGCCAATCGCCATATAAAGTCCAAAGAAAAAGCCTGGAAGGGGGAGAGATGACTAGAAACGATACGGTTGACCGTTTTATGTGTGGATGAATTGTCGGAGTAGAGGACCTTGTGCATTTCAGGTAAATTAACAACTCAACGTTTATATCCCAGGACAAATTAGCTAGCAACAGCAAGCTAGCTAAATAGGACAAATTAGCTTGCAACTGCAAGCTAGTTAGCTTAATTGCCATGAATGTTTAATGCTTTTCAACCTGTCCCCAATTTAATATAATTGGTTCTGAGTTTTTGCTATTTCAACCTGCGTGTCGTGATCGCGTTTGGTGTGGGGGGACAAAATCTATTTGCACATGACGGCGCACGCGCGTGTCTGGTTTGGGCATGGTAGAAATCTCTGTCGACCAAACAATGGACCAGTCGACTAAATGGGGTCAGCCTTAGACAAAATCTGTTGAGTTTTTTCACAATGCAGTGAACGCGTCACCTTTATATAATTCTGACAATCACACCCACACTAAGAACACGACCCACCCACTCTAATCACTGGCACATCTGAAGTCAGGATGCGATGTGTGTGGAGGGTCAAAGCACATAAATAACGGAATAAATCAGGGTCACGTGTGCAAGCTGGCTAAGATATATAAGACTTGACTTTCATACCCATTCACTGCATTTGATAAGGAGGGTGATCAGTAAATTCTTCCGTTGACTCAGAAAGGGAATTATGTTCTAAGAACATTGAAAACTGTCTGTTATGCTTTCTACAAAGAGTTGTAAAACTGATATCTTCATGAAGTTGGATTGTAATATTGGAAATGGACTGTTCCCTCTAGTTGAAATGGTTTACTTTTTTCACCGCATGCATAGAACAAGATGTCTTCTGCATATGAGAAGATAAAAAGAAAGCGTGATAACAATTGAATTGGAGAAGAAATCCATGATATTGTTTATATACAGTAGCTAGCTGGAAGGGAAAGACAGAGACATAGTCAGTGAGTCAGGCTCCAAGTCCTGCCTTGCCCATGCCAGTCTCTGTCCACATGTGAAGGTCGTCACAGAGAGAGGGACCCCCAGGCCAGGCAAGAGCTGGCAGAAAGCTGTTGGACTCGTCAATGTGTGACCTTTCCACACTGTGTGTATTCCACAACCTGCCACGATGATGGAGGTGTGTTGTGTTGACGTGTGGACGTGTTGTTAGACAGAGTGCTTCAAAGGTTTCCCTTCAACAGTGTAATAGCCTTTTAGCTGGTGAATAGTTTTTATACCTGCTGTTGAAGAGCGTATTATTGTGTTGAAAAGGTCTCAGGAACACAGCACAGAGTGGGTGTATACGTGTGATTTAGCCCAATGCTGATGTGGGATGTCACTTAATCACATTGATACTGTCTCTGTCGTTGCTGCAAGTAGGGCTGTGATGGTCATGGAATTTTGGATGATGGTAATAGCAAAGAAATAATCATGTTTTTTTAGATGCACATTGCCTCCTT
This sequence comes from Salvelinus fontinalis, assembly GCF_029448725.1. NCBI lineage: Eukaryota > Metazoa > Chordata > Actinopteri > Salmoniformes > Salmonidae > Salvelinus > Salvelinus fontinalis. The sequence continues at coordinate 1,751,797 of NC_074674.1, forward strand.
TCCTCTACTCCTGAATGCATGTGCTGCCATAGAAATATAATTACTTCGTCAATGATGGTATAATGGGTGGACTGGCGGCCATTGCGAGTGTAACTATAGCAGCATCGCATTAGTGGAAACCAAGACTGTTCTCAGGGCAGGCCTGGTTGTAGCTAGATATGTTCGAGTCGTGTCGGGGACAATTTTAGCTAACCCTTTTCCTAACCTTAACCTAATTATTCTAACCTGAAACGTTAATTATTCTAACCTGCTATGAAAAGTCACTTCTGCTAGTCAATACCGGCAGACTTGCCCTGAGAACAGTCTTGGTTTCCACTAATGCAACACAGTGTTCCCATAAGCGCAAAGCAGGAGGTGTACCCATCTATATGTGCTGTGATTTGTTGATTCAACTTAACTGACATTACAAAAAATACCTTCCATTGCATGAGCCACATCCACTTAACTTAATTTGAGTGAACATTCTACATTACATGGAATTATTGATTTGATATTGCATCACAGTATGGTGCAAAATTTCTCAAGTGGAAAAATGTGCATTAAAACTATTCATCTCAGGGCCTCCTGAGTGGTACAGCAGTCTAAGGCAGTGCTAGAGGCATCACTGCAGACCCGGGTTCGATCCCAGCTGCATCACAACTGTCCGTGATCAGGAGTACCATAGGGCGGCGCACAATTGGCCCAGCGTAAACCCGGGTTGGGGGAGATTTGGCCGGGGGGGGGGGGGGGGGGGGGGGGCTTTAGTTGGCTCATCGCTTTCAAGCGACTCATTGTGGCTGGCTGGGCGCCTGCAGACTGACCTCGTTTATCAGGTGAACAGTGTTTCCTCCGACACATTGCTGCGGCTGGCTTCCGGGTTAAGCAGGCAGGTGATAATTAAGAAGCGCGGCTTGGTGGGTCATGTTTCGGAGGATGCATGAACTCGACCTTCGCCTTCTGAGCCTTTTGGGGAGTTGCAGCGATGAGACGAGATCACGATGGGGGATGGGGAGACGAGATGGGGAGAAAAGGGGGTAAAATGTTTTTAAAATATGTCTGGTTGAATAATAACAAACACTTTATTGAAAAATCCCTACTGTTGACCAATCACCTGCAACAGGGCGTAGACTTTGGCTACCGACTTTGGCTACCGACTTTGGCTACCGACTTTGGCTACCGACTTCGGCTTGCCTCAAAAAAAAAAAAACTTGACGAAGACCAAAACAAACAAAAAAGTCACAAAATGTTGTCATAATATATACACAAACTGTTCCGAACTGTTTCAGATGGGAAGCATGCAGACACGTTTAGACTCCACTGTGGGCTTTGGCTACCGACTTTGGCTACCGACTTCGACAACCTTCCTGCAAATAAAACACGTATATCCCTGAAGTCATCATTTGTCTAACCTCATAAAGAAAATGTTACAGCACATTTTAAATTTCATTTTTAAACACCATAATTGTCCTATTTAGCTAACATCAACATCGGTTTTTCCTCAACATAAAAACGTTTATTTTTTTATTTTTATGTTGCTGGAGTAATGACTTTGTATTCAGAATGTCAAGGAAGCCGTCTAGAAACAATCAATTTGACCAGTAGAAAATGTGATATCATTGCTATTAAGCCGGGTGAGCATTATAGTTCTGTGGCATATTCATTTAACATGTATTTGTCTGGTTTTACCCCCCCCAAAATATTTTCCTGGCAGGAATTTACATTAAATCAAAATGAAATTTAAAACGTGCTGTAACATTTTCTTTATGAGGGTAGACAAATGATGACTTTAGGGATATACGTGTTTTATTTGCAGGAAGGTTGTCAAGAAACGTTAGCGCTGTCGTGTGGTGATTAAGTTAGGATCATCCAGTCTCGGTGTACCAGTCTGGGCAGGGCTATAGAGAGCAGGTTGAACCCCTCAGGAATGAGGCCATGGTTCAGGACAGACAGGGTCTCTCCACAGTACACAGAGCAGCTCTCTAATAGGCTGGTCTCTCCTGTCTCTCTCTCTCCCTCCTTCCCAGGGATTTGACCAGCTGAGGATAGAGGGATTACTGTGTGATGTCACACTGGTGGCGGGGGACGGAGACGAAGCCTTTCCAGTGCACCGCGCCATGATGGCCTCCTCCAGCGACTACTTCAAAGCCATGTTCACAGGTAAGACAATATGCCTCTGTCTCTCACCTGCAGCACAAATCACGGGATGGGATAACATATTGTGTTTAATGTTCATTAACAGACTGAGAGATCAGAGGATTAGCCTGCTTGTCACACATCCGTCAATCACTCTCCACTCTGGGGCTCTGCAGCTGTTAGCATTGTGTTGTCTGGTTGTTGCGTAAATCTCTTTCTGATGGAAGCACTCTCTCTCTCTCTGTGTGTGTGTGTGTGTGTGTGTGTGTGTGTGTGTGTGTGTGTGTGTGTGTGTGTGTGTGTGTGTGTGTGTGTGTGTGTGTGTGTGTGTGTGTGTGTGTGTGTGTGTGTGTGTGTGTGTGTGTGTGTGTGTGTGTGTCAGCCATGGCGAATCAGAAGGGCGTTGTTGGTCTCTGTCTTGTTTCTCCTGCCTGGTAGATGGAAACATTATTAACGTGTCAATCTCCCAGAAAGAGGCTTCTCCCAAAGTGCTCTTTCTCTTTAAGCACAACGTGAATCCTCCAGGGTTTGAGATGCTGCTTTTTACTTCCCTTGTCATCTCTACAATCTGACAAGCTACACTACATGACCAAAAGTATGTGGACAACTGCTCGTCGAACATGTCATTCCAAAATCATAGGCAGTAATATGGAGTTGGTCCCCCCTTTGCTGCTATAACAGCCTCCACTCTTCTGGGAAGGCTATCCACTAGATGTTGGAACATTGCTGCGGGAACATGCTTCCATTCAGCCACAAGAGCATTAGTGAGGTTGGGCGATTAGGAAGCACAGAATCGTGTAGAATGTCATTGTAGGCTGTAGTGTTAAGATTTCCCTTCACTGAAACTAAGGGGCTTAGGCCGAACCATGAAAAACAGCCCCAGACCATTATTCCTCCTCCACCAAACCTTACAGTTGGCATTATGCGTTCGGCAGGTAGCATTCTTCTGGCATCCGTCAAACCCAGATTTGTCCGTCAGACTGCCAAATGGTGAAGCATGATTAATCACTCCAGAGAACGCGTTTCCACTGCTCCAGAGTTCAATGGCGGCGAGCTTTACAACACTCCAGCCGACGCTTGGCTCGGCCATGGAAACCCATTTCGCAAAGCTCCCGAAGAACAGTTCTTGTGCTGACGTTGCTTCCAGAGGCAGTTTGGAACTCGGTAGTGAGTGTTGCAACCGAGGACAGATGATTTTTACGCTCTTCAGCATGCGGTGGTCCCGTTCTGTGTGCTTGTGTGGCCTACCACTTAGTGTCTGAGCCGTTGTTGCTCCCAGACATTTCCACTTCACAGTAACAGCACTTATAGTTGACCAGGGCAGCTCTAGCAGGGCAGAAATGTGACGAACTAACTTGATGGATTTTATACACCTGTCAGCGACGGGTGTGGCTGAAATAGCCAAATCCACTAATTTGAAGGGGCGTCCACATACTTTTGTATATATAGTGTACCTTACCTTGAATTAGACATGGGGGCTTTTCCCCAAGTGTTAAGGTTTTGATTTGCCTTATGCTTTTACAAAAATAATAAGGCTTTTCACAAGACAATGCAAATATTGCATTCATCACGGAGATGAGCCTGGGGTTGTTTAGAAATAGTGCTTTATTTTATTGTACAATGCCTGGGAAATCATTTCTGTGATCAGCAACGATATTCAGCATTTCGTTTTTTATTTTATTTCTTCTTGTTGTAGCTTAGCAACTGCCTCACTGAGGACGTGAATAGAAATGACTTTGATAGATGGAGTTATTCCCCAAAAGTTAGGCAATATCATATGTCCTTTTCTTAACAGCCAAAATTGGAAAGCCTTAATACATGTAAGTGGTTCAACAGATATTTGACATGTGTGCAGCCTATCTGAGAGGTTCACAAGTGTTGTTGAGCTGAAATAGATGTGTTAAGAGGGAAGTGAGTCACAGTTTAAGCCTGTAGTAAGGAGCGGAAGTATGCTGCTGTGACGCTGGGCAACAGCTTTTTACTGCAACTCACAGCCCGTTCTGGGTGAATTATACAACAGTCTCCAGGCTTTGGCGAATACATTTCCTTTACATGCAAACATAATGGGAGATGTGTGAAAGCTCGGTGGAGTGGCGTCTGTTTCTTCGGTTAGCCTTGACTGTCAATGGTAGAGCTCATAGGTGATGCTGTTCTGTTTTTATCTGACTGGTGCATTGTATAATGCTCCTCTCTCTCGCCTCATCACGCAGGTGGAATGAAGGAACAGGATTTGATGTGTATCAAGCTTCATGGTGTCAACCGAATAGGCCTGAAGAAGATCATAGACTTCATCTACACTGCCAAGCTGTCTCTCAACATGGAGAACCTGCAGGACACACTGGAGGCAGCCAGCTTCCTCCAGATCCTCCCCGTGCTCGACTTCTGCAAGGTCTTTCTCATATCTGGGGTAAGGAACCTAACACAGCCTGCTCAGCCATCTAGCTCAGCACTCCAGAACCAGCCAGGGGGGGTTATACTCAGCAGTTTAAGATATCTGACTACTGTGCTCTACTGCTTACTTTAATATCTACATTTGGTCTGCAGTTAAAGCACTGTGTAAAATGTGTTTATGTGTGGTGTTTATGTGTGTGATTGAGAATGGTTGCTTCTCACTGCTTCCCCTCTCTCCTTGGCTGCAGGTGTCCCTGGATAACTGTGTGGAGGTGGGGCGCATCGCTAACACGTACAACCTCACGGAGGTAGACAAATACGTTAACAACTTCATCCTCAAGAACTTTCCCTCGCTGCTGGGCACGGGGGACTTTGTCAAGCTGCCCTTTGAGCGGCTGGCCTTCGTTCTGTCTAGTAACAGTCTGAAGCACTGCAGCGAGCTGGACCTGTTCAAGGCTGCATGCCGCTGGCTCCGCTATGAGGACGGACGCATGGACCATGCCCCCAAGCTTATGAAGAACATCCGCTTCCCCCTCATGAACCCCCAGGAGCTCATCAACCACGTACAGACTGTGGACTTTATGCGCACAGACAACACATGTGTCAACCTCCTCCTGGAGGCCAGCAACTACCAGATGATGCCCTACATGCAACCGGTCATGCAGTCAGAGAGGACAGCCATCCGCTCAGACAGCGGCCACCTGGTCACCCTGGGCGGCGTCTTGCGCCAGCAGCTAGTGGTCAGTAAGGAGCTGCGTCTGTTTGACGAGAAGGCCCACGAGTGGAAGGCGCTGGCGCCCATGGACGCCCCCCGCTACCAGCACGGCATCGCCGTCATCGGCAACTTCCTCTTCGTGGTGGGAGGCCAGAGCAACTACGACACCAAAGGCAAGACGGCGGTGGACACGGTGTTCCGGTACGACCCGCGCTACAATAAGTGGATGCAGGTGGCGTGCCTTAACGAGAAACGCACCTTCTTCCACCTCAGCGCCCTCAAGGGACACCTTTACGCCGTGGGCGGCCGCAACGCTGCCGGAGAGCTGGGTGAGTTTAATTCACCAGGGTCGGTTTATCACGCTGCTTTTAGTCCTGCTCTGAGGCTTAACATGTCTGGGTATATTTGGAAAGGGACATCTCACAGGAAATGGTAAAAGGCAAGCGTAAGGCACAGCAGTTGTCACATCTTGATGGTGTAGCACAGGTGGCTGTGTGATTATGGCATAGCCCTGGACCAGGCAGAGTGTAGGATGAGATGAGGGAGGGCTAGCTGCAGCCAGACCCTGTGAACAACTGCAGCAGAAACCTCAAGGTGAAGGAGGAGTTGGTCAGGGTGGAATGTTTGTAGGTAGCATTGCAGGACACTGTGATCTGATGTCAGTGCCCAGCTCAGCACATAGACTCTCATTGCAGAGTGCCACCCTACTACCTCGATGCGGCCCTGTAATTGTAGGGGACAGGCTGGCCAGGTCATGCTATCCACTCTGCTCCTCTGGGCTCTGGGCTGTAATTACCACATTGGGCATGGGTCCTCGTGGGGCCCCCCTGCGCGTGCGTGCACTAGTACACTCCTGTTATCCTTGGGAAGCCAGTCTGGCACTCAGACATTCTATCACTTGTTTCAAACGCAGCACAGAGTTCAGCCTTTTGAACATAAATTGTTATTTGATGTAGCCATGCGGAGGAGCGAGGGTTTTGAAACTTTGATTTGTTCCTGAGGTTCTGTCAGCTTATTTTAAAAGATTTAAAGAACATGAAAGGCTCCCCTCAGTCAGGGCGGTTTGAGAGTACAGGATGGCGATGTGTGTGTGTGTGTGTGCGTGCGTGTACAGTCAGTGACACACACTAACACACAACCATTTGTTAACATAAGTTCTGATGGATGATGTGGTTATATTTTCAGGTTTAAAGGCCATCCATCCTGTTTATACCTCTATGGCCTCTCCATAACTGTCCATGTGAAGGCCCATCATATTAATCCACTGAGACAGCCAGAGTACAAACATGTGAGGAACAATGACAGCACAGCCATCTCTGATGTTTGAATAATTAATTTGTAGGACGCTCTTGTAAATATAGCAGCATGTAACGAAAGCTCTTGAGCACTCATTTGCATGTTTACCTTAAAGTACCAAGCACTCTAAGGACAAGTGAAAATGTACTTGGTAGCTGGGGCTATTACTTAATTTTTAAGTTTTGGATAGTTTTCAGAATGCATTCTTGCAAGTCATCCGTTATTGTTTAGGAACTGTGTGGGAAGTAGTAGATAGAGAATAGAGAGAGAACAGATGACTGATTAGTAGGGTTCTAATGAATCACTAAATGTCTGGTGCTGCCGTTTTAGTCTCCCAGTAAAGTTCGCTAAAGATATTTATTCTTCTTCGAATGATATGGACTGTTAATGTTAATTAGGCCTAGGCTGCTTCCCCTTTGACAAGTTCTCACAGGAAATATTGGAGAAGTGAACACTGGCCTTAGTGAGATAATGGGGATAACGTGATGTAGTGATGCTCTGAATTGGAAACCATCCATTTTGTCCACTGGGACTGCTCTATCAGAAATGTAGCCGCACTGAAGCCGCACTGCTTCTTGACACATGGTCATGCTGTGGGCCAACAATTTAACAACAAAAAAGTCTGACACTAAAAAGACATTATCATTTTCATAATTTCAGAGTGTTATTTCAACCACGTTTTTGACCGCACTGCCCCTTTAAATACAATAAAATATTTTGCCCTTCATTTGCCTGACCAATAACCATCATCCAAATGTCCATGACTGTCACAGCCCTAGCCAGGGCTATGACAAAGGAGGATTGAGTGTTTGACCTGATCACCTGGACAGTCAGGTGGTATCTAAAACCTCATCACCCTCCAAACCAGCTTCTCCTTTAGACTACCTGATAATATCCTTTCTACTTCCAACTGCCATATGGAGACTCCTTAACCATTCTGCCCGGGTGCCAGCCAGCTTGAGAAATCAGCTTTGCCCTCTGTCTGGAAACTTGATTGGACAAATAATTTTCTAACCTGACAAATCACTGCACAATTGAGAGGTTCCAGATGGAGTGGAGTGAAGAGAACATCCCAGTCTGGCACCAGGCACTACTGAATTATGATAAGAGCCTTCAAGTGGAGTGGTACAGAGTAGGCCCTAATTATGTAATGGGGAGTAGATGCACCCTCCCTAGTATCTCTGTATAGACTAGAGTCACTGCAGGGTAGGAGCTGGGGAAGGGGCTAGGGAGGGGAGTGGTGGTTGGTTGGGGGATGTCTGCTTTGTATTTAGGTTCCTGGTTCAGTAGCTCCCACACTGACACCCTCCAAGGCTGCATTTGCAACTATGTTTGTTCTCCTTAGTTCTCTCTTGAACTACTTTCCCCTTTAATACTCTGTTTGTTTTCTCCTCTATTTCTTCCCCATGCAGCCACAGTGGAGTGCTACAACCCCAGGACAAACGAGTGGACGTACGTCGCTAAAATGAACGAGCCACACTACGGCCATGCAGGGACGGTGTACGGTGGTTACATGTATATTTCAGGTACGTTAGTCCTATTAGATCCGGGGTTTGGTGAGCTTTTGTACTATGGGGGATAGTAGATTGACATAGTGTAGTGCTTTTGTTGTTTGTTAGGCCTACTCATCTTGTTGGCTGATGAAAAGTACATGTGGACAGTTCTTCTAACATGTTCAATATGCGTCTTAGAATTGGATAAGAAGGACGCACACCGGTGCGTTCCTGATGTGTCTGTCTTCACTTGAAGCCTACTTCGGAGCTGAGGTGCCTATGAAAAGGGCCCGATCAATTGAGGTCATTGGCTAATAAGAATTGAGATATTTGACAGAGCTATGTAAGGGAAAGGTGCTTCAATGCGCGGCGATTGGCAGCCAGGGGAAGGGAATTATAATTATTATATTCAGCCCAAGGGCAAAATGTCCACTTTGGCCAAAGGCATGGATTTCTTTTAGGGGGCATCACAGCCTCACAAGGAGCATGCCACTGGGAAATTCGAGGTCTGGTGAGAATATTATCAAGTGCTTGTCAAATTGTGATTGAGAGACTGATGAAGTGTGTGCAGCCTGTGCAAGAAACAAATCAGAGCTCATGCTTTTCATGCAACTATTTTCAAATCATTAGAGTTGCATCATGCAGCCTTTCTTTGTTCACCACTCAACACAGAATATCAGCATGCCCACACTCCCTCGGAAATCGTTTGGAGAAAATATTGTTTCTATGTTATTCGGCTATGTTCAATTGTGTTCTTCATACTATAAAATAATGCCACAGAATTCTAAGCAAATCTTGTCTGCTAAATGAACTAGTGTAGCCCACACCCATTTGGTATAGCCTGATCAGGACATAACATAAGGACAACACCGAGTATGCTATTCTGTTCTTCTGGAGTAGACTGCATTTTCTTTATATCATGTTTCTTTAGACCTGTCTAAAATAAATCATGGATTTATTGTGATGGTGTAGGCTATATTACATTGATTTATTAGACTTTTTAAAATGTAGATGTTCCAAAAGTCAGCATCAGTGGTTGTAGGCTGTGTGTGGAAGCCAGGAGATTGTAAACATGTTTGTTAATTAATGGTCAATTACCGTGAGACAGTTATTTTCTTGACAATCACCGGCTGACAATTTCATGACTGCCACAGCCCTACGTGGTACCCCAATGCGGCGCACCACAAACTGAGCATTCATTTTCCAGAATCAATGTTCATTGATACTCCCGTTTTAGTAGTGTCTGTTCTGTGTGGAATCTGAGTAGTTGAGACATAAAAAGGGTATAGTTAGAAAAGGTCACTTCTCTTTTACAATAAAATAATATCTCTGTTTCAGTGTCCGTATGACCAATTCTGTTGGACCAAACCTCAAATTTAAATAGCGAGGTGAGACCACTTGTCAGAGGAAGATGTGATCTCTCAGCCGGGCTGGTGTGAGAGGCAGGGAGAGGGGCTTTGTGTGTGTATGTGAGAATTGAAGGTGCACACAGCACAGGAGACGAGACCAAAAAGACAACATGAGAACAAATGGACATAAAACGTAACAAAAACCTTGATTTATCGCGCAAAAACATACATTTGAAGGAATTGGATATATCCCCCTACTGTGATGTCAGTAAAGCATCCTTCATTAGAAGGTCATACAGTGGCATCCTGCAGACCTCACCCCCTCCCTTACACATCACATTGCTGGGGTCCAGTTCTCTGTGATGTTTTTGGGGGGATATTCTAAAGATGATTGGAAGTAATGATTGTGTAGTTGTCTGACTTTGGTGCTACTAAATCTCCTGTCTCTCTGTTGGAGTCAGCCCTGTGCTTGTTTACTTCATAGGATTGAAATCAAATCCTGCCTTAAGGAGAGATGAGCCCCAGTTTCCCAATGTGTGGCTAACACAAAGTGATGCTGTACAGGGCAAAAGAGAGTGAGGATAGATGAGTGAGAGAAATGGGAGGGACAGGTTGATGACTGTGTAGGAGGTGCAGAACCATAGAGCCACAACACACAGGCAAGGTTATGTTCATCTCCCTTGGCCTCTGGGCACAAGTGTTCATATAAGCGTAACCCAGCCACCTACCCCGAACACCATAACCCTCCCTCACCCAGTGGCACCTCACCTGCTCTTCTCCAGCTTGAGCCTCCATTAAAGTAACAACATGGGCTTGGTGGCTCTAACATTAGCATTTTAGCTTCCCAGCCGAGGGGGTTACTGCCTCATCCTCCATGTCAGTGGTTCACGTATTGTTTTTTCCCCTCGCACTACACAGCTGATTCAAATAACCAACTAATTGTCAAGCTTCGATGATTTGAATCAGCTGTGTAGTGCTCGGGCAAAAAACAATACGTGCACAAAGGGTAAACCCTGGTCTATGTATTTCTGTCTCTGGTTGGCTTATGGTCTGACTGACACATCTGGGTTCCTTTACTGAGAGGAAAAGGGATGGGTGATGGTGTTTGAACTATTAATACACCAGAAAGTCAACTTCCCTCCCTGTGAGCATCTCTTAGTGTCATCCTGATCTCACTGCACGTGTACCTCACTATAGTTACAGTAGTCTGCCTGGAGGAACTGAGCAATGGTTAGGCCTAAATATCTCCACCTTCCCAGATAGATGTCTGTACTGTACAACTTAATGATTAAACAGGCTACCATCAAGCACAGAGGCAGGCTTCATTCTTCCAAGGTTACTGGCAACATGCACAGATGAGATTTTCTGACAGCCTGCATCAGTGGTGGGCCGTCAGGGCCAGCAAGGCCTTCTCTGCTGGCCTAAACGTCATCAGAATATTATTTTTTTTCTAAATATATTTTCCCACAAATATGTATTAAATTATTCCCCGTACTTTTCATTTCATAGCTTTCCTCTTGGTTGCACTGCTTCCAGCCCCAGGTTGAGATTTGGAGGGCTGGTCTTTAAGTTAGATCTTTTATCCAATCATATTCAGCCATCATGTGTTGGGGTCTAAAATGGGGGTCTAAAATCTGCCCTCAGGCCTTCAGAATCAACAGTGCGGGTGCTTGTAGCTTATAGTGAATGGAAATGAAAATTTAGTGTCAACCAATCAGCTTTAGAGTTGGCTATTGTACGCCTGCTGGCTGGCTCCAGTGTTACACAGGAGCCAGCTAGCAGGCGTAGTGCGTGCACGTCTTTTGATTGGATTACCAATATTGAGAGGCAGGTCCTATGGGCAGGTCTATGCAGATCTAGGAAACTGAATTTGATAAACGAATTAATTCCGCGTACTACTAAGCTGTTTTTTCAACCCACAATGGCGGAAGGAGGAGAAGATATCGATTTGGTCGAGGATATAATTATAACGCCATTCTCAATACGAACTTTTCAAGGAAAGTTAGACATTGTAAGGAGAGGTCGCCCGACGCCGACGCTACAAAGCCTGTCACAGGCGGGAAAGGGGTCCGTTCGCTCGCCACTTTCAAAGTTCCAACTACGAGCGCTATGGCTCCGAGAAGCACTGCAAACTGTACTGCTGGGAATGCCTATTATTTGCAAGTGATTGGTTTGGTGTTTGGAGCCACACTGGCTTTGCAAACTTGAGTTGTCTAACCAAGGCAGCAACGAGACACCAAAGTACGGCTGGGCACTTACAAGCAATGGTGCTTTTGAAAACTTTTGGGGACACCGGAGTGGATCTACAGCTCAACAAACAAGCGCGCAGGGCAACGTAGCTGCACAATGAAAAGGTGAAGGGAAATATTGAAAAGACTCATTGATTGTGTCATGTTTTTGGGTAAACACTGTTTACCCAAAAATGTCAATTTCAAGGTGACGCAACGCCTGGTTATACTGCGTTTCTGTCTAAATGTATAGTGTCTAGAGCCATGGCATCATAATGATGGTAATAAGAGGTGGATTAATTTGGGTGGGACTGTGTAGTACCTCACTGAAGGCCCAGGCCCCAGGCCCACGGCACGCCACTGGCCTGCATGTTATAACCTCTCACTAGTGATGGTAGTCAGGTGGAATTGAGTCATTTTTTTGCCTGTGTCTCAGTCCGGGAGAGCACCCCGTATCTCAGGGGTCATGACCTCACTGTGCAAGGTGACTCACATGGGGGTGCAGGCTGTGTCTCGCTGTCGGTCCAGATCAGGTGCTGGGCGGTGGCTGTGCTGGCGTGCTGTCTAAAGACATCTTGTCAGGTGAATGGAACTGACACGCTGAGTCAAGCCACAGGTCATCATTGCTCTGGTCTCACTCTCAGGGTGGGGCTCAGACCCCTAGCCAGCACGGCTTCACATTACCACTACTGTCACACAACACAACGCTACTGGAAACCGCGGGGGAGGCGGCACCTTTACTTACAGTGTACAGTGACCACTGATTCACTTATTTAAATAAAAAAAATCTAAATATCATGATTATGATCACAAAAAATTCATTTTATTTTCCTCTTTGTCTGTGTTTTGATCTGTAAAGAAGGATTTATTTTAATAGGATTCTATTCTATTTCCATTGTATCTGCTCTACAGTATATCTCTCTGGCTTAAACCAACTGCCTCCTGAAGCTGCCGGCCATCCTGTCTATTTATCATCGTTGGGTATTTTTGGAACTTGCTGACCCCATGATTTTGTGTCTCTCCTCTGTGTTCCCCGCCTCGATTCTTTGGGTCTCATTTGTGCCAGCACTGTGCTTCCTCCAAGCAGGTCATACATTTTTACGACGGGTCAAAGCACCGACACAATTTTATCTCCACAAATAATTTGATAAAAGTGTCAGGAAAATGGCAATCATTGTGAGCTATCAAGAGGGCACCGCGATCAATGAGCTCAGGAGTCTGAAAATTCTTTGACAATTTATACTGTCTTAAAGATACTAATATTTTTAAGCATCTCCGAATGCTTGCAGTTGTTTTCTATGTAAAAACTTTTGCCTTTGTTTTAAATGAAAGCTCCAATCGTCTTTAAACTGATGATACACATTCCTTAATTAAAGGCGGTAATTAATAGTAATAATAAATGATCATGGTTAATTTTTTGGTACTTTTCTCCCCAATTTTGTGATATCTAATTGGTTGTTACTTAGACATACAGTTGAAGTCGGAAGTTTACATACACCTTAGCCAAATACATTTAAACTCAGTTTTTCACAATTCCTGACATTTAATCCTAGTAAAAATTCCCTGTCTTAGGTCAGTTAGGATCACAACTTTATTTTAAGAATGTGAAATGTCAGAATAATAGTAGAGATTTATTTATTTCAGCTTTTATTTCTTTCATCACATTCCCAGTGGGTCAGAAGTTTACATACACTCAATTATTATTTGGTAGCATTGCCTTTAAATTGTTTAACTTTGGTCAAATCTTTCGGGTAGCCTTCCACAAGCTTCCCACAATAAGTTGAGTGAATTTTGGCCTATTCCTCCTGACAGAGCTGGTGTAACTGAGTCAGGTTTGTAGGCCTCCTTGCTCGCACACGCTTTTTCAGTTCTGCCCACATTTTCTATAGGATTGAGGTCAGGGCTTTGTGATGGCCACTCCAATACCTTGACTTTGTTGTGCTTAAGCCATTTTGCCACAACTTTGGGAGTATGCTTGGGGTCATTGTCCATTTGGTAGACCCATTTGCGACCAAGCTTTAACTTCCTGACTGATGTCTTGAGATGTTGCTTCAATATATCCACATAATTTACCTTCTTCGTGATGCCATCTATTTTGTGAAGTGCACCAGTCCCTCCTTTAGCAAAGCACTGCCACAACACGATGCTGCCACCCCCGTGCTTCACGGTTGGGATGGTGTTCTTCAGCTTGTAAGCATCTATCTTTTTCCTCCAAACATAATGATGGTCATTATGGCCAAACAGTTCTAATTTTGTTTCATCAGACGGGAGGACATTTCTCTAAAAAGTATGATCTTTGTCCCCATGTGCAGTTGCAAACCGTAGTGTGGCTTTTTTATGGCGGTTTTGGAGGAGTGGCTTCTTCCTTGCTGAGCGGCCTTTCAGGTTGTGTCGATATAGGACTCGTTTTATTTATTTTGTTTTTCCCATGATGTCAAGCGAAGAGGGACTGAGTTTGAAGGTAGGCCTTGAAATACATCCACAGGTACACCTCCAATTGACTCAAATTATGTCAATTAGCCTATCAGAAACTTCTAAAGCCATGACATAATTTTCTGGAATTTTCCAAGCTGTTTAAAGGCACAGTCAACTTAGTGTATGTAAACTTCTGACCCACTGGAATTGTGATACAGTGAATTATAAGTGAAATAATCTGTCTGTTAACAATTGTTGGAAAAATTACTTGTCATGCACAAAGTAGATGTCCTAACCGACTTGCCAAAACTGTAGTTTGTTAACAAGTAATTTGTGGAGTGGTTGGAAATACAAGTTTTAATGACTCCAACCTAAGTGTATGTAAACTTTGCTTTACAAGCAAAGCATTTGTGTTTAGTGAGTCCGCCAGATCAGAGGCAGTAGGGATAGTGGTGGAAAAAGTACCCGGTTGTTATACTTGAGGAAAAGTAAATATACCTTTAATAGAAAATGACTGAAGTAAAAGTCACCCAGTAAAATCCTGCTTGAGTAAAAGTTTTAAAGTATTTGGTTGTAAGTATACTTAAGTACCAAAAGTTAATGTAATTGCTAAAATATAAGTATTAAAAGTAAAAGTATAAATTATTTCAAATTCCTTAAATTAAGCACTTTTTTTATTTACGGAGAGCCAGGGGCACACTCCAACACTCAGACATAATTTACAAACAAAGCATTTGTGTTTAGTGACTCAACCAGCTATGACCAGGGATTCTCTCTTTAAGTGTGTGAATTAGACAATATTCCTGTCCTGCTAAGCTGTCAAAATGTAACTCGTACTTTTGGGTGTCAAGGAAAATGTATGGAGTAGAAAGTACATTATTGTAGTGGAGTTAAAGTAAAACGTTGTAAAAAATATATAAATAGTAAAGTACAGATACCCCAAAAAACTACTTAAATAGTACTTTAAAGTATTTTTACTTAAGTACTTTATACCACAGAGTAGGGATGACTCAACCAGCTGTGACCTGATTCCTGCTTACAAGCAAAAATTAAAACAGGAAGCACCAGTGACTAGATCAGATGGTCAGATGAAGCAAATGCTAAGCTACGGGACTGTTTTGCTAGCGTAGACTGGAATATGTCCTGTGATTCCTCCAATGGCATTGAGGAGTACACCACATCTGTCATTGGCTTCATCAATAAGTACATTGATGACGTTGTCCCCACAGTGATCGTACATACATACCCCAACCAGAAACCATGGATTACAGGCAGCATCCGCACTGAGCTAAAGGCTTCTTGAGACACTGCTCGCTTAACCCGGAAGCCATCCGCACCAATGTGTCGGAGGAAACACTGTACAACTGGCGACCGTGTCAGCGTGCATGCACCCGGCCCACCACAGGAGTCAATAGAGTGCGATGGGACAAGGACATCCCGGCCGGCCGGCCACACGCTCCCCTAACCCGGACAATGCTGGGCCAGTTGTGTGCCGCCTCATGGGTCTCCCGGTCGCAGCCGGCTGCGACACAGCCCGATATTGAACCTGGATCTGTAGTGAGCCGCTATGATGATTAGTTTTAACAAAAAACTGAACGTTGAGTCTCTGAGATTCTTTTGTCAAATTTTTGGAAACAAAATCTATCCTCTCTCCACATTTGCTGTAAAAATATATCTGCAATAGAGCTATCCTTCAGCCATTAGAGGCCCTGAAGGTTGTTGGCTAGTTACATCAGTTAGTGTAAGATGCTACTTACCTTGGGCGGTGAGCTGCAGCTCAACATACAAAAGAACCACAGCCCGTATCAAGCTGCTGTTCTATTAGTGGGTTTGATATGTCTTTCTTGTCTCAGAGATTATTTTAATGATGCTCTCTCACTCACTCACTCTCTCTCTCACACACACACACACACACACTTGAATAACGAGAATGGATCGAACTCTGGCATCTAAGTGTTTGCTCTAATGATCGAGGAGGAGGCTGGTGTTAGACTTCTGATCAGTCAGGGCCACTGACTAAAAATAGGTCTGTATAGATTGAGTATGGGAGGGAGAGCGGGAGAGAAAGAAAGAGGTAAAGAAATCGAGAGAGATCATTGGGCAGCAGTGGATGAATTGGGGCTCCATTCAGCATGCACTGCAGATCCTCACCTCGCTGGGTATGCTCGCAGCCACTCTGCACAGCACAAGGAGGAAGGGGTGCCTGCCTGGCTCCCACCCAGTTGCATGCTGGGATTGTGTTCCTCTTTATTTTCAGCCTTCCCTATAGACATGTCCTGTTTTTTGTTTTTTTCCTTTTCCGCAGCTTTGTGTGTCCCTTCTATTCCTTTGTTTCCACCCTTACGGTGCCTATGTGTACACGCCAAGGCTATTAGTTAACTAAAATAAAGTTTCTGTAAGATACAATAGTTTTGAAAAACAATTGAAACTATACTGGAACTATTATCTTTGGCTGCTAAAATAAACATAAATTATGTTCAGTTTTTTTTTTATCAAATGGGTTTTCAAGCTTTTCTTTTCTAATGGGGTGTTCGAGCTTCTGATTCTGGTGAGTAAATGTTTCAAATAAGATTAGCTTGTGCATCACTATCGCTAGCTATCACCAGAGAGGAGAGGTGACACGAGACGATTACCTCCGCCCAAAATCAGGCCCCGCGAGCTAAGCACAGACCTTTTAGCATGGAGGTCTATGAGAGTGTCAAATTACATTTGGCTTATTTGATCAAATCGAGTAATGTTTAGGTTGTTATAAATGTAATGATAGAAGTGGATTCATATGACATTCTGTAACTTTGAGAAAAACTACTTAGTTGTGCCTGTTGTTCACACACGTATCTGCCCTCTCATTGGCTAGAATGGTCCCAATTGATCTCGTCTCCTCCCAATGGCCTTCCATCTATGAGGACATGTATTTTAATTGTTTGAGCGGTTACTTGAACATCTTTTCAAAATAATAGACCATCTTTGCTATCACTAGCTAACAACAGGAAACTCAAGAAATCCAGGGCAAAGACAGAGAGAGCGAGACGTCAACTCTGGTCTGCGTATTGTCTCCGCGGAGGGGACAATACGACTGTGTCATCAACTGACTGATTGCTATAACATATGATGTGGTCAGCTGATACTTAAAGTACCTAT
Source organism: Salvelinus fontinalis (assembly GCF_029448725.1). Taxonomy (NCBI): domain Eukaryota; kingdom Metazoa; phylum Chordata; class Actinopteri; order Salmoniformes; family Salmonidae; genus Salvelinus; species Salvelinus fontinalis. The sequence continues at coordinate 1,768,934 of NC_074674.1, forward strand.
CCAGGTGTTGAAAGATCTGTCAGGCGTCAGCAATGTCTATGCTCTGGAATTAAGATTGATTCATAATTTAAACCTAACTTAACCTATGACGTTCCTTATTACTGACGACTAGTGGCATGAAGTGACATCCTAAAAAACCTAACTATAGACCTACCACACATAAATGGCTCCTAGCCTCTCACGCATAGACTACTCTCTGTCACTAACAATACAACTGAAACTAAATCAGATAATCATGTCGTCTTTCTATCAAACTAAATAAAAACTAGTAAATCAAATCTGAAAAGTAACTGAAACTAAATAACAGAATTTTAAATAAAAAACGAATAGAAATAAAAACGAATATAAAAACACAAAACTATAATAACCTTGGTACACATGTACTGTATTATAGTGTTATGAATTTCTGATTTATTTTATTTGTCAATATATTTTATTGCAGGTATGTGGCTGAGAAAATGTGTGTAGTGTGTGTTAGTGGTGCTAAGCATGGGCTAATTGTGTGTGTGTTGCTGGGGAGAGCAGCCGTGTGTTTCTGAGGGGGTTGGGTGGAGTAAAGTGAACTGGGGGTTCAGGATTACGTGTTCTGCAAGGCCAGTCACAGTGCTGTGGTCTGGCCATGTGACTGACAGGACAGGAGCTGGTCAAGGCCCAACGTGGCAACACAACGTGGCAGAGCTGAATGTAGATCTAGGTTGAGGCCAGGATAGAGTTACTATTAGGTCCAGTTCAATTGGCTCAGGCCGTTAAATGCTTTTGATTAGACCCCAGGGCGGTAACCCCAGGAAATCAATATCATGGGTCTTATTTAATATGGTTTTGTTCTGTGTTGCAGGGGGAATCACTCATGACACGTTTCAGAAAGAGCTGATGTGCTTTGACCCAGATGCAGACAAATGGACTCAGAAAGCACCCATGACCACGGTGCGTGGCCTGCACTGTATGTGCACGGTGGGCGACCGCCTCTATGTCATCGGAGGGAATCACTTCCGGGGCACCAGCGACTACGATGACGTGTTAAGCTGTGAGTACTACTCCCCGGCCCTGGACCTGTGGACGCCCATCGCCGCCATGCTGCGGGGCCAGAGCGACGTGGGTGTGGCCGTGTTCGAAAACAAGATTTACGTGGTGGGAGGTTACTCGTGGAACAACCGCTGTATGGTGGAGATAGTGCAGAAGTATGACCCGGAGAAGGACGAGTGGCACAAAGTGTTTGACCTGCCTGAGTCGCTGGGCGGGATCCGAGCCTGCACACTGACCGTGTTTCCTCCAGAGGACTTGATGGGCTCCCCCTCCAGAGAGTCACCCCTCTCAGCACCTTGAAGAACAGGGGGGGAGCCCACCCCGCTCCTCTCACACCCCCACAACACCCTATAGACATTGTTTGCACTTCTTCTTTGGACTACATCTGTACTGCTTCCCGATACAACCCTTCCTCCCCCAAAGCTGTGCAGAACCCCCCTCCCTAGTGATGAAATCCACATACCGATATGGTTTGGCAACCTAATTACATGTTAATGTTACATATTCGGTATATTTTGGCAGGAAATACCTTGACTTGAAGAGTGACTTTGCAATTCAACTTTTCTACCTGATGTCTTTGAAGTTTTATTATATCCTTTTTCTTTAGACGTTTTAGCAGGTAAAAACCATGCTGTTGGTTACCATACTGACTCTGTTTTAGTCTGCCAGGTTAGGGCCAGTTGACCCCCAGCGCAGCAGGATAGGGGCAGCTGAGCTCCACACAGAGATGGTTTTAAACTCAGGGGTCGGCCCACCCCCCCTCTCTCCCTCTTCAGTTTCAGTACTTTCCTGCTATTGCTATGAAACCGTCAACAAAATTGTGTTTTCTAAATTTAATAAACAAGATTTTGAAAAAAGAATGGTGTCTCCCCAAAGTATCTTGCCATTTACTTAGGCACATGGTTGGCGCGTTCTCTTTTTTTATTGAGCTTAACATCAACTATCTGTTTTAGAACCTCCTGGAAAGTGTATTTTCCCCATTAAAAACACTGACACGTTCTATTTCTCTATTTACTTGTTGAAAATAATCTCGTTAAGCATTATGTCCCTTCAGTAGCAGCTACAGCCTCAGACCTCCTCCCCTCCCCCCGCCTTCTCTTCTCCAGTCCCCTCCTCCTACTCTCCTCCCCCTCCTCCTACTCTCCTCCAGTCCCCTCCTTCTCTTCTCCAGTCCCCTCCTCCTACTCTCCTCCCCCTCCTCCTACTCTCCTCCAGTCCCCCCCTTCTCTCCCCCCTTCTCCCCTCCCCCCTCCTACTCCCCTCCTCCTCTCCTCCAGTCCCCTCCTTCTCTCCTCCTCCTCCCCTCCCCCCTCCTACTCCCTTCTCTCCTCCAGTCCCCTCCTTCTCTCCTCCAGTCCCCTCCTTCTTCCTCCAGTCCCCTCCTTCTCTCCCCCCTACTCCCCTCCCCCCTCCTTCTCTTCTCCAGTCCCCTCCTTCTCTCCTCCAGTCCCCTTCTCTCCTCCAGTCCCCTCCTCCCCCTCCTCCTACTCTCCTCCAGTCCCCTCCTTCTCTCCCCCCCTACTCCCCTCCCCCCTCATTCTCTCCTCCAGTCCCCTCCTTCTCTCCTCCTCCTCCCCTCCCCCCTCATTCTCTCCTCCAGTCCCCTCCTTCTCTCCCCCCTCCTCCTACTCCTTACCCCCCTCCTTCTCTCCTCCACTCCCCTCTTTCTCTCCCCCCTCCTCCTACTCCCCTCCCCCCTCCTCTCCTCCAGTCCCCTCCTTCTCTCCCCTCCCCAGCTCGTGTTGTCCTCAGAATGAACCAGTTGTCATCTGATTAAATAGAAAAGCCTTTATTGTTCTCAAGATACAGGAGATTTTCAAGACAGTAACTGTAGATGTACACACAAAGTGAAGATGCAGTGTCTGCTGTCTTAATCCTAATCACAACCATAACCACTATTCTTCACTGAGTTGATTCCTGTCCACTGTGCCCAGTGATTCAGGATACCACCGTCCTCCACTGTCTCCTTTCACCTGGCAGACAGACGGTAAGGTCACCCACAACCTGGCCACCTTCCTCTGGCCCATTAAAACCTCAGTGGCAGCATATGGTGTCCGACACAAACAAATCTGCTACACGCTGGAGCAAGGAAAGGAAGACTGTGATATGTCATTGGTTGTTTTTGTTTGATGGTGCATGAAAGGATACACTATTGGGCACAGATTATTTATTTTTTTAAAGAAAAATGTTTCATATAGAAATATATGACTGAAAACATGTGAATGCTATAAGATGATCCAGTGGTGCCTCGGGCGGTGCATCTGGGCAGCAGCCTCCAGTGAATGTGCTCCATCGCCACCGCCTGCCCTTGTCCTGTTCACTCATGTCTCCTTCAGCTCCAGACCCTCAGGGCCAGTAGTGTGCTGGGCTATTTTAACACGTCCAGATTCCAGCGCCAGTTCGAGGGCAGGCGACTGGGAACCCCGGGGGATCAGGGGAAGGTACTGCTGGGGGAGGGAGGGAACCAGGAAGGAAAGATATGGCGGGGAATGGGACTGGAGTGATTGGCCTTGGTTTTCCTGATGGATGTTGTTCTGCTCATCGACAGCTGCACTCTGAATACTACTCATAAGGGACTCTGAGCTCAAGTGCCGGCAGTTGTTTACTGAGAGTGGAGAGTGCCATAGCTTGGTGCTCTTTGCTCAGGAACCATGTGCTATTTTACACTACGCTTGAATTACTTGCACTTAACTGAAAAGTCTTTCCATCAGTTCATCACAGTCACTGATATTTGAGGGGCACAGAGGTCCCTGGGAGAGGAGACTACGCTCTCACTTGAATGGGAAATTAGTTTAGTCCCGACTCATAATTGAGACGTGCAATACAAATCCTAACCCATCTCATAGTAGGTGTATAGTAAAATGCTCTGGACTTACACATTGTGATAAGAGATCAACGTGACCTTCATGGATGGTAAATGTATTCATAATGCCAACCAAGAGGACAGAGCAAGCCCTTTATTTGGATGTTAGGGCTGATGGTAAAGCTAGTTAGTCACAAATTTGTTCTGTTCAGAAGGTATACTTCATGGCTGCTTCAGTTGGCCTACTTCACATTTACATCAGCAGGGTGCGTCATCAGTCGGTTATGTTTTTTACATTGTTTGCTCGCCCTGGTCTTCTGGACCAGGATATAGTAATGGTCTGTGTGGACCAGGATATGGTAATGGAATTCTCTGTGGACCAGGATATGGTAATGGTATTCTCTGTGGACCAGGATATGGTAATGGTCTGTGTGGACCAGGATATGGTAATAATCTGTGTGGACCAGGATATGGTAATGGTCTGTGTGGACCAGGATATGGTAATGGAATTCTCTGTGGACCAGGATATGGTAATGGAATTCTCTGTGGACCAGGATATGGTAATGGTATTCTCTGAGGACCAGGATATGGTAATGGAATTCTCTGTGGACCAGGATATGGTAATGGAATTCTCTGAGGACCAGGATATGGTAATGGTATTTTCTGTGGACCAGGATATGGTAATGGTATTTTCTGTGGACCAGGATATGGTAATGGTATTTTCTGTGGACCAGGATATGGTAAGGGTATTTTCTGTGGACCAGGATATGGTAATGGTATTTTCTGTGGACCAGGATATGGTAAAAGCTTAATTGATTTTAAGTGGAGAGAAGAGAAGATATACCATGCATTTTTTGCGCTGATTAGAATGAAGCTGATTAATGAAAACGTTTTTTGGACTATTTATCCTACTCCAAGGAGAATAGGCAATAAACGCAACAATTTCATTGATTTTACCGAGTTACAATTACAGTTCATATGAGGAAATCAGTCAATGTAATACATTCATTAGCCTAATCTATGGATTTCACATGACTGGGAATACAGATATGCATCTGTTGGTCAAAGATTCCTCCCCAAAAATGGGTCTCACAATGGGCCTCAGGATCTCGTCACGGTATTTTTGTGCATTCAAATTGCCATTAATAAAATGCAATTGTGTTCTTTGTCTGTAGTTTATGCCTGCCCATACCATAACCCCACCGCCACCATGGGGCACTCTGTTCACAACGTTGACATCAGCAAACCGCTTGCCCACACGATGCCATATACATGGTCTGTGGTTATGAGACCGGTTGGATGTACTGCCAAATTCTCTAAAATGACATCATCGTTCTTTTATGGTAGAGAAATGAACATTAAATTCTCTGGCAACAGCTCTGGTGGACATTCCTGCAGTCAGTATGCCAATTTCATGCTCCCTCAAAACTTGAGACATTTATGTCATTGGGTTGTGGGACAAAATTGCACATTTTCGTGGCCTTTTATTGTCCCCAGCACAAGGTGCACCTGTTTAATGATTATTCTGTTTAATCAGCTTTTTGGTATGCCACACCTGTCAAGGTGGATAGATTATCTTGGCAAAGGAGAAATGCTCACTAACAGGGATGTAAAGAAATTTGTGCACAGAATTTGAGAGAAATAAGTTTGTGTGTAAGGAACATTTCTGGGATCCTTTATTTCAGCTCATGAAACATGGGACCAACACTTTACATGTTGTATTTATATTTTTGTTCAGTATATATTAATTATATGCTAATGTAAACACATTCTCCATGAATTAAAAAACAATTAAATGACAGGGTGCTTCAGCAAAAGTCTTCCAGCCTGTGTTGGTAGCTCCCTGTCTGTCTGTCCGTATAGAGCCCAGTCAAAATTCCCCCCCTGTCTGCCAGGGTCTCTACTGTCGTCCATTACAGCTATCATCGCTCTCACTTCATTAACCCTGTCTGCCAAGGTCTCTACTGTGATCCATTACAGCTATCATCGCTCTCACTTCATTAACCCTGTCTGCCAGGGTCTCTATTGTCATCCATTACAGCTATCATCGCTCTCACTTCATTAACCCTGTCTGCCAAGGTCTCTACTGTGATCCATTACAGCTATCATCGCTCTCACTTCATTAACCCTGTCTGCCAAGGTCTCTACTGTGATCCATTACAGCTATCATCGCTCTCACTTCATTAACCCTGTCTGCCAGGGTCTCTACTGTGATCCATTACAGCTATCATCGCTCTCACTTCATTAACCCTGTCTGCCAAGGTCTCTACTGTGATCCATTACAGCTATCATCGCTCTCACTTCATTAACCCTGTCTGCCAGGGTCTCTACTGTCATCCATTACAGCTATCATCGTTCTCACTTCATTAACCCTGTCTGCCAGGGTCTCTACTGTCATCCATTACAGCTAGCATCGCTCTCACTTCATTAACCCTGTCTGCCAGGGTCTCTACTGTAATCCATTACAGCTATCATCGCTTTCACTTCATTAACCCTGTCTGCCAAGGTCTATACTGTGATCCATTACAGCTATCATCGCTCTCACTTCATTAACCCTGTCTGCCAGGGTCTCTACTGTGATCCATTACAGCTATCATCGCTCTCACTTCATTAACCCTGTCTGCCAAGGTCTCTACTGTGATCCATTACAGCTATCATCGCTCTCACTTCATTAACCCTGTCTGCCAAGGTCTCTACTGTGATCCATTACAGCTATCATCGCTCTCACTTCATTAACCCTGTCTGCCAGGGTCTCTACTGTGATCCATTACAGCTATCACCGTTCTCACTTCATTAACCCTGTCTGCCAGGGTCTCTACTGTGATCCATTACAGCTATCATCGCTCTCACTTCATTAACCCTGTCTGCCAAGGTCTCTACTGTGATCCATTACAGCTATCATCGCTCTCACTTCATTAACCCTGTCTGCCAAGGTCTCTACTGTGATCCATTACAGCTATCATCATTCTCACTTCGTTAACCCTGTCTGCCAAGGTCTCTACTGTGATCCATTACATAAGGTGAATGCACCAATTTGTAAGTCGCTCTGGATAAGAGCGTCTGCTAAATGACTTAAATGTAAATGTAAATGTAATTACAGCTATCATCGCTCTCACTTCATTAACCCTGTCTGCCAGGGTCTCTACTGTGATCCATTACAGCTATTGTAACAGTATAACTTTACGTCGTCCCCTCGCCCCGACACGGGCGCGAACCAGGGACCCTCTGCACACATCAACAACTGACACCCACGAAGCGTTGTTACCCATCGCTCCACAAAAGCCGCGGCCCTTGCAGAGCAAGGGGCAACACTACTTAAGTCTCAGAGCAAGTGACGTAACTGATAAAAATGCTACTAGTGCATACCAGCTAACTAGCTAGTCATTTCACATCCGTTACACTCACCCCCCTTTCAACCTCCTCCTTTTCCGCAGCAACCAGTGATCCGGGTCACGGCACCAATGTAACAGTATAACTTTACGTCGTCCCCTCGCCCCGACACGGGCGCGAACCAGGGACCCTCTGCACACATCAACAACGGTAGCCCACGAAGCATCGTTACCCATCGCTCCACAAAGGCTGCGGCCCTTGCAGAGCAAGGGGCAACACTACTTAAGTCTCAGAGCAACAGACGTAACTGATAAAAATGCTACTAGCGCATACCCGCTAACTAGCTAGTCATTTCACATCCGTTACACTATCATCATTCTCACTTCGTTAACCCTGTCTGCCAGGGTCTCTACTGTGATCCATTACAGCTATCATCGCTCTCACTTCATTAACCCTGTCTGCCAGGGTCTCTACTGTGATCCATTACAGCTATCATCGCTCTCACTTCATTAACCCTGTCTGCCAGGGTCTCTACTGTGATCCATTACAGCTATCATCGCTCTCACTTCATTAACCCTGTCTGCCAGGGTCTCTACTGTGATCCATTACAGCTATCATCGCTCTCACTTCATTAACCCTGTCTGCCAGGGTCTCTACTGTGATCCATTACAGCTATCATCGCTCTCACTTCATTAACCCTGTCTGCCAGGGTCTCTACTGTGATCCATTACAGCTATCATCGCTCTCACTTCATTAACCCTGTCTGCCAGGGTCTCTACTGTGATCCATTACAGCTATCATCGCTCTCACTTCATTAACCCTGTCTGCCAAGGTCTCTACTGTGATCCATTACAGCTATCATCGCTCTCACTTCATTAACCCTGTCTGCCAGGGTCTCTACTGTGATCCATTACAGCTATTGTAACAGTATAACTTTACGTCGTCCCCTCGCCCCGACACGGGCGCGAACCAGGGACCCTCTGCACACATCAACAACTGACACCCACGAAGCGTCGTTACCCATCGCTCCACAAAAGCCGTGGCCCTTGCAGAGCAAGGGGCAACACTACTTAGGTCTCAGAGCAAGTGACGTAACTGATAAAAATGCTACTAGCGCATACCAGCTAACTAGCTAGTCATTTCACGTCCGTTACACTCACCCCCCTTTCAACCTCCTCCTTTTCCGCAGCAACCAGTGATCCGGGTCACGGCACCAATGTAACAGTATAACTTTACGTCGTCCCCTCGCCCCGACACGGGCGCGAACCAGGGACCCTCTGCACACATCAACAACGGTAGCCCACGAAGCATCGTTACCCATCGCTCCACAAAGGCTGCGGCCCTTGCAGAGCAAGGGGCAACACTACTTAAGTCTCAGAGCAACAGACGTAACTGATTGAAATGCTACTAGCGCATACCCGCTAACTAGCTAGTCATTTCACATCCGTTACACTATCATCATTCTCACTTCGTTAACCCTGTCTGCCAGGGTCTCTACTGTGATCCATTACAGCTATCATCGCTCTCACTTCATTAACCCTGTCTGCCAGGGTCTCTACTGTGATCCATTACAGCTATCATCGCTCTCACTTCATTAACCCTGTCTGCCAGTGTCTCTACTGTGATCCATTACAGCTATCATCGCTCTCACTTCATTAACCCTGTCTGCCAGGGTCTCTACTGTGATCCATTACAGCTATCATCGCTCTCACTTCATTAACCCTGTCTGCCAGGGTCTCTACTGTGATCCATTACAGCTATCATCGCTCTCACTTCATTAACCCTGTCTGCCAGGGTCTCTACTGTGATCCATTACAGCTATCATCGCTCTCACTTCATTAACCCTGTGCCAGGGTCTCTACTGTGATCCATTACAGCTATCATCGCTCTCACTTCATTAACCCTGTCTGCCAGGGTCTCTACTGTGATCCATTACAGCTATCATCGCTCTCACTTCATTAACCCTGTCTGCCAAGGTCTCTACTGTGATCCATTACAGCTATCATCGCTCTCACTTCATTAACCCTGTCTGTCAAGGTCTCTACTGTGATCCATTACAGCTATCATCGCTCTCACTTCATTAACCCTGTCTGCCAAGGTCTCTACTGTGATCCATTACAGCTATCATCGCTCTCACTTCATTAACCCTGTCTGCCAGGGTCTCTACTGTGATCCATTACAGCTATTATCGTTCTCACTTCATTAACCCTGTCTGCCAGGGTCTCTACTGTGATCCATTACAGCTATCATCGCTCTCACTTCATTAACCCTGTCTGCCAAGGTCTCTACTGTGATCCATTACAGCTATCATCGCTCTCACTTCATTAACCCTGTCTGCCAAGGTCTCTACTGTGATCCATTACAGCTATCATCGCTCTCACTTCATTAACCCTGTCTGCCAGGGTCTCTACTGTGATCCATTACAGCTATCACCGTTCTCACTTCATTAACCCTGTCTGCCAGGGTCTCTACTGTGATCCATTACAGCTATCATCGCTCTCACTTCATTAACCCTGTCTGCCAAGGTCTCTACTGTGATCCATTACATAAGGTGAATGCACCAATTTGTAAGTCGCTCTGGATAAGAGCGTCTGCTAAATGACTTAAATGTAAATGTAAATGTAATTACAGCTATCATCGCTCTCACTTCATTAACCCTGTCTGCCAGGGTCTCTACTGTGATCCATTACAGCTATTGTAACAGTATAACTTTACGTCGTCCCCTCGCCCCGACACGGGCGCGAACCAGGGACCCTCTGCACACATCAACAACTGACACCCACGAAGCGTCGTTACCCATCGCTCCACAAAAGCCGCGGCCCTTGCAGAGCAAGGGGCAACACTACTTAAGTCTCAGAGCAAGTGACGTAACTGATAAAAATGCTACTAGTGCATACCAGCTAACTAGCTAGTCATTTCACATCCGTTACACTCACCCCCCTTTCAACCTCCTCCTTTTCCGCAGCAACCAGTGATCCGGGTCACGGCACCAATGTAACAGTATAACTTTACGTCGTCCCCTCGCCCCGACACGGGCGCGAACCAGGGACCCTCTGCACACATCAACAACGGTAGCCCACGAAGCATCGTTACCCATCGCTCCACAAAGGCTGCGGCCCTTGCAGAGCAAGGGGCAACACTACTTAAGTCTCAGAGCAACAGACGTAACTGATTGAAATGCTACTAGCGCATACCCGCTAACTAGCTAGTCATTTCACATCCGTTACACTATCATCATTCTCACTTCGTTAACCCTGTCTGCCAGGGTCTCTACTGTGATCCATTACAGCTATCATCGCTCTCACTTCATTAACCCTGTCTGCCAGGGTCTCTACTGTGATCCATTACAGCTATCATCGCTCTCACTTCATTAACCCTGTCTGCCAGGGTCTCTACTGTGATCCATTACAGCTATCATCGCTCTCACTTCATTAACCCTGTCTGCCAGGGTCTCTACTGTGATCCATTACAGCTATCATCGCTCTCACTTCATTAACCCTGTCTGCCAGGGTCTCTACTGTGATCCATTACAGCTATCATCGCTCTCACTTCATTAACCCTGTGCCAGGGTCTCTACTGTGATCCATTACAGCTATCATCGCTCTCACTTCATTAACCCTGTCTGCCAGGGTCTCTACTGTGATCCATTACAGCTATCATCGCTCTCACTTCATTAACCCTGTCTGCCAAGGTCTCTACTGTGATCCATTACAGCTATCATCGCTCTCACTTCATTAACCCTGTCTGCCAAGGTCTCTACTGTGATCCATTACAGCTATCATCGCTCTCACTTCATTAACCCTGTCTGCCAAGGTCTCTACTGTGATCCATTACAGCTATCATCGCTCTCACTTCATTAACCCTGTCTGCCAGGGTCTCTACTGTGATCCATTACAGCTATTATCGTTCTCACTTCATTAACCCTGTCTGCCAGGGTCTCTACTGTGATCCATTACAGCTATCATCGCTCTCACTTCATTAACCCTGTCTGCCAAGGTCTCTACTGTGATCCATTACAGCTATCATCGCTCTCACTTCATTAACCCTGTCTGCCAAGGTCTCTACTGTGATCCATTACAGCTATCATCGCTCTCACTTCATTAACCCTGTCTGCCAAGGTCTCTACTGTGATCCATTACAGCTATCATCGCTCTCACTTCATTAACCCTGTCTGCCAGGGTCTCTACTGTGATCCATTACAGCTATCATCGCTCTCACTTCATTAACCCTGTCTGCCAGGGTCTCTACTGTGATCCATTACAGCTATCATCGCTCTCACTTCATTAACCCTGTCTGCCAAGGTCTCTACTGTGATCCATTACAGCTATCATCGCTCTCACTTCATTAACCCTGTCTGCCAGGGTCTCTACTGTGATCCATTACAGCTATCATCGCTCTCACTTCATTAACCCTGTCTGCCAAGGTCTCTACTGTGATCCATTACAGCTATCATCGCTCTCACTTCATTAACCCTGTCTGCCAGGGTCTCTACTGTGATCCATTACAGCTATTGTAACAGTATAACTTTACGTCGTCCCCTCGTCCCGACACGGGCGCGAACCAGGGACCCTCTGCACACATCAACAACTGACACCCACGAAGCGTCGTTACCCATCGCTCCACAAAAGCCGTGGCCCTTGCAGAGCAAGGGGCAACACTACTTAAGTCTCAGAGCAAGTGACGTAACTGATAAAAATGCTACTAGCGCATACCAGCTAACTAGCTAGTCATTTCACGTCCGTTACACTCACCCCCCTTTCAACCTCCTCCTTTTCCGCAGCAACCAGTGATCCGGGTCACGGCACCAATGTAACAGTATAACTTTACGTCGTCCCCTCGCCCCGACACGGGCGCGAACCAGGGACCCTCTGCACACATCAACAACGGTAGCCCACGAAGCATCGTTACCCATCGCTCCACAAAGGCTGCGGCCCTTGCAGAGCAAGGGGCAACACTACTTAAGTCTCAGAGCAACAGACGCAACTGATTGAAATGCTACTAGCGCATACCCGCTAACTAGCTAGTCATTTCACATCCGTTACACTATCATCATTCTCACTTCGTTAACCCTGTCTGCCAAGGTCTCTACTGTGATCCATTACAGCTATCATCGCTCTCACTTCATTAACCCTGTCTGCCAGGGTCTCTACTGTGATCCATTACAGCTATCATCGCTCTCACTTCATTAACCCTGTCTGCCAGGGTCTCTACTGTCATCCATTACAGCTATCCTCGCTCTCACTTCATTAACCCTGTCTGCCAGGGTCTCTACTGTGATCCATTACAGCTATCATCGCTCTCACTTCATTAACCCTGTCTGCCAGGGTCTCTACTGTGATCCATTACAGCTATCATCGCTCTCACTTCATTAACCCTGTCTGCCAGGGTCTCTACTGTGATCCATTACAGCTATCATCGCTCTCACTTCATTAACCCTGTCTGCCAGGGTCTCTACTGTGATCCATTACAGCTATCATCGCTCTCACTTCATTATTCATTATCCTGTATGCTTAGTGTTCTCACACAACTGATTGTGAAAAGGTCAGCAGTTTTACCGTGATGTGCTGTTGCCACAGTCTCATGTAGAAGGGGGAGCAGGGAGGGTCTGTTGAAGGAAATGTGTTCCCAAACCCTGACTGCTGCTTTTGTGTCTGCAGGTAGAGTAGACTGGATCAGATAGGCTGCAACATACTTCTATATAACACATAGATCGGTAAAGGGGGTGTATGTTTTTTCATCATCGTATCAATAATGTAAGATATTAGATTTAGTCACCACAGTCTAAATAGAGTCCCATTGTTATCTTGTGTTTCCTATTGGTCAGTCTCAATGCAGCAGCATCTAGAGCCTGGCTAAACACATCCTTTAGTCTCTAGCTTTGGTTTGTTAATGAGGGCTGCTGTGCCCCAAATGCTAATCCGACATTAAAGGAACAACAGAATGCAAGGAGAAGTGGAGTGCTTTGGAGTTGGAAATTACACTGCCCCCCCCCCCCCCATTTTACTCACCCCTCTCCCAGGTGTTCAGCACCACTGTCAGCATGTCCACTTCCTTTTTTTTGAGAGAGAGAGAGAGGAGATGGAAGTAAATGTGGATTCAGTGTGAGTTTTTACATATGCATGGTTTTACATGTTCCCGGTGGGACTGTGGTACCAAGCAGCAAATGACCCAGATTCTCCAGGATATAGGTTGTGTGCACAACACATTGTCAGTCAAAATATTGCTTGTGTTGGATTAAGTAAAATGAGTGTGGAGGAGACGGGTATCAAACGATCTGGGGGGTCTGTGTTGATAGCTAAGGTAATGTAATGGTGAACAGTGTAGGGCTCTCGACTCTGCTGTCTCACTAATACTCCTAACACATCAATACACTCCGGATGGTGATTGACTCCAAGGCCATTTCAGTGTTGAGCTGAAGGCTTTTTTTTCTGGCATTAAAAGTAAGGTCATGCACCTATACACAGATTCCCTGACACGCACGGGCCGTTTAATACACAGACATGCTTTAGAACACACCCCATTATTGATCATTTTTCATTATCTGACCAATTTCCTTTCATCTGAACAAAGAATATCTTATTTCTTTGAATTCTGTTTCTTGTTGGAGGACATTCTCTTTGCCTGACGCAGCTGTCATTTGTGATAAAGTGCACAGGAATGCCAGCAGCAAAATGATTAACCCCAACCATGGGCGGCAGCAGGTAGCCTAGCGGTTAAGATATTTGGGCAACCAAAGGGTTGCTGGTTCGAATGCCTGAGCCAATTAGGTGAAACATATGTTAATGTGCCCTGGAGCAAGGCACTGAACCCTAGTTGCTCTAGAAAAGAGCGTCTTCTAAATGACTACAATGTAACTCAACTGAATAGACACAAAACAAGTAATGAGTTTCCTATCAGATCTAATTGGATATTGTATTCCTGCCACATCCTCCAATTGTTTTATATTATTAAAAAATGTCTATTTTTTTATGATTTTCCTCAGTTTATCATTCTGTTCCATACATGTGGAGGCATTTTTATTTAAATGTCTTAGCCAAAATATTATTGAAATGGGTTTATCCCATGTACAAATCTACTGCGGCACACCAATCCCTGCTACTCTGCTCTGTGCTGTTGAATATCTGGTATATCTCATATTAGGGTGGTTTTGTTCCTGTTTTCCCCCCATGGTCAGAGGGGGGGGGTGGGGCCGCAGGTCGCCGTGCTCAAGTAACAGAGAACCCCCAGAGGGTGTATGGCGTGACACTGGGCCAGACGGGGATGCTGCTGTGAGTGGAGCGGACCCCTGTGGCATTTGGCTAAGCAGACCAACAGACACACACACTGGGCTGTTCTGTGTGTCTCAGTGGTCTGCTTCTTTTTCTTTTAACCAATGAGACTCCTCTCTGTCACTGCAAAGGAAGCATCTGATTGATTTAACTTCTCCTGACTCCTGGTCTGCAGAGAAGGCCACCCTGCCTGGGCAACAGAGGGGACAAACCACTGGGAGAACTCTGTGAACACTTATTATTTTTCAAGGTTAAATACTGTTCAGGCTTTATTTTACACCAGAGACCAGGATATAGACTCACAGATTCATCTCACGTACCCTTTAGGTGAAATAAGTGGATTGAGGCAAAAATGTTATATTGTAGTCTTGGCTGGATGCTCTATTTCACTAAGGTCTTAATGAGAAAGAGAATGGCTGGACAAGGCAGCTGAAATGACACAATTCACATGTCATAGAAGTTGTCACCTACAATTGTTAATATACATAATAGTAAAAGTGAAAGCATCTGGGTATACTGTTCTACTTGCAGACCTTTTTCTGTGGGCTAGTTTGGATGTTATTCTGGGCCCATGAGACAAAGTACAGGACCTTTTCCTCATTCGATTTTAACCTTGAGAAGTAGTCATGGACTATGAGTGCTTTCACATACTGCTCTTAGATAAACACACAAAATGACATTTCAGCTACTGTAAGTCAATATTCTATCAAGTCTTGGAAATACCTGATTAACATATCTGATTAATTCCCAATATAATATACTTAATCAATAAAAATTTAACTTGCACTGAAACTTCAAAGCAAAATATGCACCGCATTGCTCCTATCCTATTGGAATGTTGCTCTTGGCAAGAAATTAATTCATGTAATTATTTGATGTTAATTAATTCCAAAACTAAACTTTTTCTTATTTTTCACTGATTCATTGCAAGCCTGCAGTCTATGCAATGACCTTGAATTTGTTCCAAAAAAATCATAACTATTGTACCTTTTTGTACCCTTTTAATATTGTAACAAAAAAGAAAAAACACAATGCCTCAATTCTGTTTTCACAATATAGTTCCCTCATGTATAAAGCATTAAACTGCAATGACTTGCTGAGTGAGGGAAGTTCTCTTATCTCTTTAAGATACCCAAACATGGTTAGGGAAAAGGCCAGTATGGTCAAATGTTAATATCTGTTTGGTTTATCTGTGTTCTAGTGGATTATAGAAGCAGAGCATCCCGGGGAGGGAGGGGGAGCACTGCGGTTGAGTTGTGATTAAGTCTGGAACAGGGCTGCCTGGGATACGGTTCCATGTCTGTCCCAGAGTACTATACGCACCCTCGCGTCGGCATCCATCGGCACACACTCACGCTACATCCCCTCTCGGCACTAATTGTAGTCTGTAACCACCACTGACTGTAGTCTGTACCCACCACTGACTGTAGTCTGTACCCACCACTGTCTGTAGTCTGAATCCCAGCACTCACATCACAAGGCTCAGAGACCAAATGCCCCCTCTCCTCCACACACGCACGCACACACACAATAAATACTTTATTTGAATCCATCAATCAAATGTACAAAAAAAGGATCCAACATTTCAAAGGTCCCTGTATGCTGTCAGCAGCATACCACCCTGCATACCACTGCTGGCTTGCTTCTGAAGCTAAGCAGGGTTGGTCCTGGTCAGTCCCTGGATGGGAGACCAGATGCTGCTGGAAGTGGTGTTGGAGGGCCAGTAGGAGGCACTCTTTCCTCTGGTCTAAACAAAGATCCCAATGCCCCAGGGCAGTGATTGGGGACACTGCCCTGTGTAGGGTGCCGTCTTTCGGATGGGACGTTAAACGGGTGTCCTGACTCTCTGAGGTCATTAAAGATCCCATGGCACTTATCGTAAGAGTAGGGGTGTTAACCCCGGTGTCCTGGCTAAATTCCCAATCTGGCCCTCAAACCATCATGGTCACCTAATAATCCCCAGTTTACAATTGGCTCATTCATCCCCCTCCTCTCCCCTGTAACTATTCCCCAGGTTGTTGCTGCAAATGAGAACGTGTTCTCAGTCAACTTACCTGGTAAAATAACGGTAAAATAAATAAATAAATAAATAACAATAAATGGCAGTCCAGGGTACGGAAAGCACCTCCAAACAACTAGACTGCCCACGACAGCTGAAACAGATCAGTACCTAGTCAATTACTTTGCCCTAGTTTTTATCAGACCCGCAATCTGGAGGCCATGCACTACAAGCCTGTGTACATGGCCAAGACTACCAAATATCAGCCCCACCAGCTTGCACCTACACCCGAGGCTGTCCCAGCGTGCCACGAGGGGCTGGTATTTAAACAGCTACTCTGCAAAGGCACCATGTAGCCGTTCAATGAGCAGTCCACTTCCAAAATGAGCCCCTCCACCTGGCTCCCCCCACAACAACAATATAATGTTTGTACCATGTTTTGTGCTGCTACCATGTTGTGTTGCTACCATGTTGTGTTGCTACCATGTTGTGTTGCTATCATGTTGTGTTGCTACCATATTGTGTTGTTATCATGTTGTGTTGCTATCATGTTGTTGTTATGTTGTGTTGCTACCATGCTGTGTTGTCATGTGTCGCTACCTTGCTATGTTGTTGTTTTGTCCTATATTTATATTTTGTTTATATTTTATTTTTAATCCCAGCCCCTTTCCCCGCAGGAGGCCTTTTGCCTTTTGGTAGGCCATCATTGTAAATAAGAATTTGTTCCTAACTGACTTGCCTTGTTAAAAAAATGTTAAATAAAAAATAAATAAAATAAAAATATCTGGTGTATTTGGCGCACAGGAAAACACATCATCATCAACATCAAACCAGCTTCCCCTGACACAAAAATGTTTATGCATGTGTACTGTTGGGGAGAATACTTGTCTCACCTTGCTGGCTATCAGGTCTATCAGGGCTATCAGGTCTTGCTGGCTATCATGTCTAGCAATGTACAAATCCTTGTATGAACAGCAGCGATTCACAACATGGGGAATGGACTCCATTACATTTTACTCATGTAGAATACAAAATGGGTCATGGTTTGCAGGGTACCAGAGTGCTAAATGATATTTTGTCGGTAGAACTTGCAGCCTCGCCTTAACAGTAAAGGAGAGAGTGTCCTTGCCAACGGCAGCATTCTGGGACATGGAATGGGAGACAGAGTGGTCAGCACAGTCCAGAGCAGTGAGTTTCCCCCTGCAGCCTCAGTCTAGTGTTGTAGTAGCTGGGAGACAGAGTGGTCAGCACAGTCCAGAGCAGTGAGTTTCCCCCTGCAGCCTCAGTCTAGTGTTGTAGTAGCTGGGAGACAGAGTGGTCAGCACAGTCCAGAGCAGTGAGTTTCCCCTGCAGCCTCAGTCTAGTGTTGTAGTAGCTGGGAGACAGAGTGGTCAGCACAGTCCAGAGCAGTGAGTTTCCCCTGCAGCCCCTGCTGTCATTGCACCCTCTATCCTTCCCCTTCATCTTCCACCCAATGAACTATTACCTCCTCCCTACACACCTGAAATCACATTCATTAGTATGGTAATTTTGTGAACCCAATTTTTGCAGTTCTGTACTTTAAAATGGAATAAAATGACAACAGAAAAGTTTTCCCCACACACACTGCCTGTGGACGTTTGTACACTCCACAATCCTTTCAGTGTGGCTATATAATTTCAGTAGTGTGTGCAAACGTTGCAATGATCGCTAGCTGACGATTGCAAAACAGTGTCTGAATTACTAGATAAACATCCAGGAGTTTGTATATACTTACAGAAGCTGTTGTTAACAATGATGTCACACTGAGTCAGTCATGCGAAGTGGTGGCCATTTGGCCAATGCTCTGATCCACAGGGGCAGCAGGTAGCCTAGCGGTTAAGTGTGCTGGGCGAGTAACTGAAAGAGTTCCTGGTTGGAATCCGCAAGATGACTAGGTGAAAAGTCTGTCCTTGAGCAAGGCACTTAAAGTTAATTGCTCCGATAAGTCGCTCTGTATAAGAGTGTCTGTTAAACGTTAAAGCGACAGTTCACGGCTATGTCTGTATTGCTTAATCATTAATGTACCTGGAACAAAAAGCATAGGAGGACCGTTTGCAATCCATGATTTCTGGATGATTACTCTGCTTGACTTTCAATACATCATCATTGACCATTGGAACCCTATGCCTTGCCGCACTAATGTTATGACAAAATCTAATTGGGTTCTCATGGTTTTTAATCATCCTGACAAGTGACACCCACATTTCTCCCAATGTCATGATTTTCTGCCTTTCCAACTGACATCTTTGTTCAGTCAGGCAGCTTTTGTCTCATTCCATCATATTTCAAAGACCAATGTGTCACACAGTTCTACCTCTCCCTTCCATTGTGTTCCAATCAGAGAATACCTCCTGCATATGACTTCTGAGAAGTTACGTTTCTGACAATAACAAGAGGCAGTAGTAAACTGTAGCAACCTGGGCGCAGTGCAGCACAGCCTTCTGGGCCTGTCTCACTGTGTTCAGCTGTGGATCTGGGGCAGTGCAGTTCGCCACCACTCCTCAGAATGAGCTGTTGCCATGACACCTTCCTCTGGGCCACCCGGCTCTTGGCTGCAACCCTTCTTGCGTGACAAAATGGCGGTTCATTATTCAATGGCTAACGGGGCATGAGGTTGAAGAACTATGTAATCGGTAAAGCCACGAGCACTTCCACAGATCCACATTACACTATAGACTACAGTAAAAACTTTACTTTGTTATTGATCAGCTAGAGCAGATGAGGGAACAGGAATGTAATGAAGCTTCAGAATCACCCAATGACTCTACATGTATATATGGAAAAAGAATGCATGGGTGCTATTTTCTCTCAATGCTTTGTTGTTGTCTATTCTCTTCCTGTCAGTCTGAGTAATGACCTAACTGCTGCAGCCAAGTCAACCTTCAGATGTCTGAGAGGGCATCACATAAGCCCTGGCTTCGCTCAGAGGGGCTTTGGAGCCCAGAACACGCAGAAGAAGCTGCCAGGTCTGTGATCCAGTCCAACCCCATCCCAATTTCACCCCTTACCCCTCTCCAGGTCACCGTATTGATCAGCTGGGAGAGGCTGACTAGGTTATTCCTCTATGGAGAAGAGGGGTTCAGGTTGCTATTGACAATGTCATTATCAACTGTAGCTCTATGTTGACATGCAGCCTGCTCCCAGGCCTGTGATGGATCCATAAGTAAAGGCATATTGGCATCTAACTGGTAGACTCATTTACTATAATGAAAGGGGTTTAGTATTTTATTTGTGTGTGTGTGTGTGTGTGTGTGTGTGTGTGTGTGTGTGTGTGTGTGTGTGTGTGTGTGTGTGTGTGTGTGTGTGTGTGTGTGTGTGTGTGTGTGTGTGTGTGTGTGTGTGTGTGTGTGTGTGTGTGTGTGTGTGTGAGAGAGAGAGAGAAAGAGAAAGAGAGAGAGAGAGAATATACAGGTTGACACACTGTCAGTGTTGGCAACAGTGATTTAAACTGCTCTCTTCCTGGCTGAACTCAGTATCAGCTTCCTCAGCTCTCTCCTGCATAATCATGCAGTGCTGCTAGTTGCCACGGTTACCACGCTCTTCATATTATAAATAAAAAGGGAAAGATTTTAGGCCTTTTCGGTTAGCTTTTCTCCCATTTAAGTCCTCTTTTATTAAACACACCAATCAATAGGAGCTAAGGAGAGTCTATTGGGTAGCAAATAGCAGATCAGAGGCAAGCCAAGGGAAGGGGCTTGAATTCACAAAAGAAAAAATGTATAATTTTATGGATCAGTAATAATCAGTTATCTACATAGTAAGAGAGCAACATATGCTTATTCTAAATATTATATTTTGAATCCCCAAACATTGTATTTTTTAACCATGTATCTCCTGGACATTAATGTAAATCCAAGAATGTACAAATCTGTTCTTTATGCAGAAAATGTCTTAATTCTGCATTATTCTCTGTAATGATGACATCTAGTGGTAATCATGAAAACGGGACTCCCTAAAAACACGCCAGTTCGATACAGCTACTGTATAACTGGAAGTGACCTTTCGTAGCAGGTTAGGAGATCATTTTTGATCATCCTAAACCTTTTCCTAACCTTAACCTAGTTCCCCTAACCTGCTACGTTAATTCTCCTAACCTGCTGCGTAAGTTCTCCTACCTTGCAATGAAAAAGTACCTACCGGGTCGTAGCTGTATCGAAGTGATGTGTTTTTAGGGAATCTCCATGAGAACGCTGGTATATCCATGTCCTCCAAATTAATCAATAGCGTTCATAAAGGAAACTATACTCTTTCATTTACTGGTAGATCACATACTATTTATAGATCTCTGATTAATTTGTATGAACAAAATACAAACTCTTTATGATTGGGAACCTTGGGTCTATATTATGTTCTTTATCAAAAATGTGTTCATTATACTTTTTCATTCATATTTAGTACCCTAGCCCTAATCCTAACCTTAACTCTTACCCTAACCTTTATTCTAAACTTAACCGTAACCTTAACAAGCAGTTGCTTATCAACTGATAGTTTGTTGATAGTATGACCATCTGTAGAACATCTATCCGGACTATCCAAATAAAGTGTGACATTTGGAAATGTGACAATGTTATTTTCAACATTTCAAATGTCGCTGTTGATGTGACTGTTTCCTCTTGCAATTAATGAGATCATTTGTGTAGGCTACTCACCATGAGCCAGCATTATGGAAGTGGTTTGTGTTTACATCAGAGACAAAAGAGACAAACAGCTCTAAACCACACAGGAAGTCAGAGCAGGATAGAATGACCAAGGATCGGTTTTCCACAACACCTCCTCCATCCATCCCAGGGATTCCTCTGTGGGGGGCCTCAGTCTGCTGAGTGACGTGTCTCTCTCTGGGAGGGCCAGTTCTGTGCCCCTGAGTCTAAACCTGCTCTGCTGGACAGATAGCCACATAACTGTGAGCTTAGAGTACCCTGAGAAGCATTCCCAAAGACTATATGACCATATGAAGGGTCGCTGGCTGTCCACACCCAGATGGCAGGGGTCAGGCACAGGGGTTCTGGGAGGGTTAAAGATAATATTATCAATGAAGTTTCCTATTTGCTCATAGATGAGTTGATTTGAACGTCTGCCAAAAGCACTGCAGCCGTCTCAGCCTACTAGCTGGTGTTTCCATGGTGACTATGAGTAGGAAGCTGTGGAGCCAGCACCTTCAAATAGGGGATACAGCCTCTGCTGAACAGGTGGATAGATAGAAAAACAGGTATCGTATATAACACTAACTCTCCCTCACTGACGTGTGCAGAGCGGGATGTTTTCCAGGGATGATTAATCCAATGTGCTCTATTTCTATCAGACCTGTTCCAGTTATTTTGCAGCACACTTTGTATATGTTCCATGACTTCTCATTTGTCTTTGTAAGAGCTGTCGCTTTCCTCATCCTCAGATGAGGTGAGGAGAGAAGGATCTTCAGACCAATATGCGGAGTCAGGGAAATAAGCCATCTTTATTTATAAATGATGAACTGATGGCAACACGAAACAAAACAAAATACTTTCAAAACTTACAAAATAACAAAACGACGTAGAACGAAACCTGAACATAAACTCACATAGACAAACGTAAACTCACGAACAGGAACGTACATCGAAACAGACGAACAGCCAAACAGCTCCGTAAGTGAATACATCTAACACAACGAAGACATCACAGGAGACAATCACCCACAAACAAACAGTGAAAATGCCCTACCTAAATATGACTCTTGATTAGAGGAAAATGCAAACCACCTGCCTCTAATCAAGAGCCATACCAGGCAAACCGAAACCAACATAGAAACAGATAACATAGACTGCCCACCCAAAGCACATGCCCTGACCATAAACACATAAAAACTAACATAAATAGGTCAGGACTGTTACAGTCTTGTTGTTACCTTCTCAGTAGTTGTCATGACATTGTCTTGTTGTTACATTCTCAGTAGTTGTCATGACATTGTGTTGTTGTTACATTCTCAGTAGTTGTCATGACATTTTGTTGTTGTTACCTTCTCAATAGTTGTCATGACATTGTCTTGTTGTTACCTTCTCAGTAGTCGTCATGACATTGTCTTGTTGTTACATTCTCAGTAGTTGTCATGACATTGTGTTGTTGTTACATTCTCAGTAGTTGTCATGACATTGTCTTGTTGTTACATTCTCAGTAGTTGTCATGGCATTTTGTTGTTGTTGCATTCTCAGTAGTTGTCATGACATTGTGTTGTTGCTACATTCTCAGTAGTTGTCATGGCATTTTGTTGTTGTTGCATTCTCAGTAGTTGTCATGACATTGTGTTGTTGCTACATTCTCAGTAGTTGTCATGACATTGTCTTGTTGTTACATTCTCAGTAGTTGTCATGGCATTGTGTTGTTGTTACCTTCTCAGCAGTTGTCATGGCATTGTGTTGTTGTTACATTCTCAGTAGTTGTCATGACATTATGTTGTTGTTACATTCTCAGTAGTTGTCATGACATTGTCTTGTTGTTACATTTTCAGTAGTTGTCATGACATTGTGTTGTTGCTACATTCTCAGTAGTTGTCATGACATTGTGGTGTTGCTACATTCTCAGTAGTTGTCATGACATTGTCTTGTTGTTACATTCTCAGTAGTTTTCATGGCATTGTGTTGTTGTTACATTCTCAGTAGTTGTCATGACATTGTCTTGTTGTTACATTCTCAGTAGTTTTCATGGCATTGTGTTGTTGTTACATTCTCAGTAGTTGTCATGACATTGTCTTGTTGTTATATTCTCAGTAGTTGTCATGACATTGTCTTGTTGTTACATTCTCAGTAGTTGTCATGACATTGTCTTGTTGTTACCTTCTCAGTAGTTGTCATGACATTGTCTTGTTGTTACCTTCTCAGTAGTCGTCATGACATTGTCTTGTTGTTACATTCTCAGTAGTTGTCATGACATTGTGTTGTTGTTGCATTCTCAGTAGTTGTCATGACATTGTCTTGTTGTTACATTCTCAGTAGTTGTCATGACATTGTGTTGTTGTTGCATTCTCAGTAGTTGTCATGACATTGTGTTGCATGGTGATAGTTGAAGGTAATATCACCAAGCCTTGTAGGTCTTTATGTAACCCTGTAAGTCCTTCACTTCATGGCTGTGACGTCATGTATGTGATTATTAAAAACGTTAAGGTGATTCATTTGGTCCAGTGGGATATTTGCATTATTGAATGCCTCTGAAAACAATACATCACAGAGCCCTGGTGTTCAAAAGCTCTCTTTTCCCCCAAGTTATTTTTGCTCCCTCTGTGTGGCTTTGATGTGTGCATTTGTGGAGTAGTCATAATTAGTTGAGCTAATATCTAATTAGCCATAGGTTTTCTTTGGTTCTTTCCTCATCACCCCTAACTGGTGACTAAAGAGACACCTGTAGGTCATATACCGAACTGCATAAAGGAATGGTACATTCAACTTACACAGAGACAAGCGCAGATACTCAAACATGCACATCAACACTCAGTAAGAAGCGGCCGACCAAATGCCCCGTCTTTCTTTCCGTGACTGATCGCTCAGTCTGATGTGAATCCATTCCAAATAGTAGCTGTGGTTTTTGTGGCCGGCACAGGCAGACACGTGGAACGAGCTCTGGAGTGATTCCACTTGACTGGACTAGGTGAGACTGGAGGCCGGAGCCTGTCAACATTCAATAAAATGGTCATTAGCTACAATAACAGTCCATCTCTCCTGTCTCACTGTGAACTAACACTGACTAGACCCACAAACGTTCTGCAAATTACTCTGACAGACTGCTTCATGAGAAATACCTGATCAAAGCTCTATCCAAGCCTTGACTAGCAATCGTTCAGACCTAATGCTGACTTTTCATATTACTCACTTCTGTGAGTGTATAATGGCTTGGCTTTTCTTACTGTTAGCATTTAGATTGAGTCTTTCATTCTGAGTAAATCAAACCCTATATACAGTGCATTCGGAAAGTATTGAGACCCCTTCCCTTTTTCCACATTGTGTTACATTACAGACATATTTAAATGGATCAAATTTTAAAAATCATCAATCTACACACAATACCACATAATGACAAAGTGAAACCAGGTTTTAATCAGAAATACCTTATTTACATAAGCATTCAGACTCTTTGCTATGAGACTCGAAAATTGAGCTCAGTTGCATCCTGTTTCCATTGATCATCCTTGAGATGTTTATACAACTTGGAGTCCACCTGTGGTAAATTCAATTGTTGGACATGATTTGGAAAGGCACACATCTGTCTATATAAGGTCCCACAGTTTACTGAGCATGTCAGAGCAAAAACCAAGCCATGAGGTCGAGGGAATTGTCCGTAGACCTCCGAGATAGGATTGTGTTGAGGCACAGATCTGAGGAAAGGCCTCCATCATTCTTAAATGGAAGAAGTTTGGAACCACCAAGTCTCTTCCTAGAGCTGGCCACCCGGCCAAACTGAGCAATCATTGGAGAAGGAACTTGGTCAGGGAGGTGACCAAGAACCTGATGGTCACTCTGACAGAGCTCTAGAGTTTTGCTGTGGAGATGGGAGAACCTTCCAGAAGAACCATCTCTGCAGCACTCCACCAATCAGGCCTTTATGGTACAGTGGCCAGACGGAAGCCACTCCTCAGTAAAAAGCACATGACAGCCGGGTTGGAGTTTTCCAAAAGGCCAGTTTGGCATCCCTACAGTGAAGCATGATGGTGGCAGCATCATGCTGTGGTGATGTTTTTCAGCGGCAGAGACTGGGAGACTAGTCAGGATCGAGGGAAAGATGAACGGAGCAAAGTACAGAGAAATCCTTGATAAAAACCTTCTCCAGAACGCTCAGGACCTTTGACTGGGGCGAAGGTTCACCTTCCAACAAGACAACAACCCTAAGAACACAGGCAAGACAACACAGAAGTGGCTTCGGGACAAGTCTCTGAATGTCCTTGAGTGGCCCAGTCAGAGCCCCAATTTAACATCTTTGGAGTGACCTGGAAAGAGCTGTGCAGCAACGCTCCCCATCCAACCTGACAGAGCTTGGGAGGATCTGCAGAGAAGAATGGGAGAAACTCCCCAAATACAGGTGTGCCAAGCTTGTTGCGTCATGCCCAAGAAGACTCAAAGCTGTAATTGCTGCCAAAGGTGCTTCAACAAAGTACTGAGTAAACGGTCTGAATACTTATGTAACTGTGATTTTTTTTCTTTTTTTCTAAAAACCTGTTTTGTATTGTCATTATGGGGTATTGTGTGTAGATTAATGAGGTAAAAAAACTATTGAATCAATTTTAGAATAAGGCTGTATTGTAACAACATCTGGAAAAAGTCAAGGGGTCTGAATACTTTCCGAATGCACTGTATTGCAATACTGTGTACGTGATGAAGCAGTGTTTGGCCTATGTTCTTGGAAAGGAGGAAGTTTCTATGACAGCTTGTGTATTCCACCCTATTGAGCAATTCCTCATCCAGCAAGATGTCAGGCTACTCACATCAATCTTCAGTATTACCTAGTAACCTTTCTTTCTGAAGAAAATACCCTTGCTGAACACACACGGAGACTAGTGATCAAATTTATTTCAACGATTTTGACACAGAAAGTGTCTAGGTTAGTGCACTGCTATGATCCTACCAACTGCTCAGAAATGCAGGACATGAAATACGGGCTGGTTTTCACGACAGCTGGTCCCTGTCCATAATACCACACCATGTAACTGTAAACAGATGTGGAGAAAAAAGAGGGAGGGATGAATAGCTTGTGCATTGATGGAGAAAGGAGAGGGAGGGACCAATAGAGATGGAGAAAGGAAGGAAGGAGTGCAGATATGAAGGGGTTGTGGAGCAGATGGACAGAGAGTAAGGAAGGATGAGAGTGGACAGAGAAAAGGGATCAGGGCAAAGAGCATGGGGTTATAAAACTAAGGCAGGGGGGGGGGGGGGGTGGAAGCTGGGCTGGCACAGTCTTGACATCACTGCTAACATGCCAAAGTAAGTCTCTACAAAAAGCGCCACCTCACAACCCTGCAGAAAGTGTACTCGTGTAGAATAATGGTGTGTTGAGCTCAGAGTGTAATGGCACACTAATAAGGCTTATTGAGGTGGACTTTTGGAATCCACATTTCTGTAATTTAACAGATTTTATTGCACAGTGCTAAGCAATTACTGACTACAACAGACATTGCAGCCACCAAAGAACGTAGGAAGTGGGCAACAGAGAACTGGGATCAATGTAACCATTGTAAAGCCCCTAATGCTTCATAGTCTCACAGCAAGAGAATTCCATTTACACCAGCTACATATTGTCACATCCCACCTGCCCTGACTAATTCTTACAAAACATTTTAGCGCCTGCGCAATCTCAGCCCTATATGGGCATTAGTTCACTCTTTGTTTTTGTTTGTTTTGTATAGAGTAATTCCAAAAATGTAAAGAAGAAATCAATACACTCAACCTGATTTGCTATTCTATCTTATCCTTCTCTTGTCCAGCTTGTGCAACTGTTTCAATGTGTTGCTTTCTCTTGACTGTGAAGCTCAGCCTCTCTTCAGTGTAAATAAGTAACTACTATTTTCTGTTGAGCTTTGATTCAGAGCAGCAGGTGGGCAAGTCCAGTCCAGTCAAATTCTTCTCTGACTTCATTCAACCACTGAACACTTGTGTAACGCTCGTCTGAAGAAGACCAAGGTACAGCGTGGTACGTGTTCATGTTTCTTTATTTTTTTTAAACGAACACCAAACAAAACAACAAACGCACATAGCGTCTTGAAGGCTCACCAGAGCTAACAAAACAACATCCCACAACCTAAGGTGGCAAAACAGGCTGCCTAAGTATGATTCCCAATCAGAGACAACGATAGACAGCTGTCCCTGATTGAGAACCACACAGGCCAAAACATAGAAACACAAATCATAGAAATAAAGAACATAGAATGCCCACTCAAATCACACCCTGACCAAACCAAATAGAGATATAAAAAGGCTCTCTAAGGTCAGGGCGTGACAACTTGCCTCCTCCATGTTTGATGACAGTATGTCCATGTAGAACATTCTTAACCAGACAGTGTTTGGGACAGTCATACAGCCAGTAAAGGGGGAGAAGGAGAGGTGAGCCATTGAGCGGAAGGGTTGGGAGGTACTGGTGTGTGTCTGACAGTGACAGATGTGTGTGAACCAGCCTGGGCAGCAGACAGAATCAACCCATCCATTCACTGCGCTCCAGCCCTAACAGGCAGAAAGTCTCATTAATGAACAGGGTTTCTCTGGAAAAAAAACACACGTCAATGGAATGCAATAGGAGTTCATGTGATTTGCAGCTGACTGCACTGGGAGTTACCTCACATACAGGGGCAGCAAGCGAGAGGCACATGCACACACACACATTGCCAAACCACCATGGAACAGAGAGAGGGAGGTGGAGCAGGAAGAGAGGGATAGCAATAGAGTGAGGGGGGTAGAGAAGGGGTAAGGGGGAGGGAGAAAAGAAGGAGGGGATTGTTGGGGAGTTAGGAAACATGTATAAAAAGAGGGGGAGAGAGTAAATGAACAGAAAGTAGGAGATTTCAAAAGCGATAAATGACTATCGACTATCAGGTGAACAAATATTTTTTTAAACATTTTCATCAATCTTAAATGTTCTATTCCTTATTCTATATGAATTACTAAAGAGAACATTTGTTTACAACTTTTTGAAGTCTATTGACACACATATAACTCGTTAACTACTGGCATACAGTTATGCTGATTCGGGTCGTCTCTCTCTCTCTCTCTCTCTCAATGTTAGTGTAGTTCTACTAAACCTTACCTCCGTTCTTTTAGTGTGTTCTGTTAGTATTAGTATGTTTATTCATCCATACTTGTTTATCTAGGGTATCTGTCAGGTAGATATACTGTTTTTGTATAGAATCATGTGGAGATTGCACTGGGAGCTCTGCTGTAAGTTGAACCAGCTGACAGGGAGGTGCTGTGTGTGTAAAGCCTGGCTCTGACCTATTGTGCAATAAAGTCTGCTAGTTAGATTATTATATAAAATAACAGTCTTTGGGTTTCAGATTACTATGTTGTTGTTCCTTTAAATCCCACATGAGGGTGGTGCCTGTAACCACTTCCACTGGTGTGATTTCTAAAAAGGTTTAAATGAAATAAACTTGACGATTAAGCTGTACAATATCCCATGAAGGTGAAATCAAGCCTTTTTCACAAATGTAAGAATAACAACACATTTGGAATCTTTTGTAAAAGTCTAACAGACTTAGTGCTCGGTATGTCTCCAAACGAATACATTTAGGGTGGGTTGTTTCATAAGCAGATCATGTCAAACCCTCTGTAATGGAATGCTATTTTCTATCATTTTCAGATGCCATGTCCACCCACAGGGATCCTCCACCTCCCCTCATAATCCTCACACTGGCCTTTCTCAATGGCTACTCCTCCTTTGCTGCACCCTCTGACGTCTCAGGGACCAACCACACAGCCACCCTTCATCTAAGGCCACACGGACGCATGTACGAAATGTTGGAGCTCTACTCAAATGATGACTACGACCTGAATTGGGACACCACTCCACCCCCGCCTACTCCCTCACGGGGCACCAATCGTCAGTCCTGTGACTACAACCCCTGCCGGGAGCTACAGACCCCCTGTGCCCAGCTGGCAGCCTCCAGCGGCTGCCTTTGTCCAGGGGTGAGTGGGCCCCACGTGGCCCCAGAGCCTCCAGACCTTAAGAGACTGTCTATGGAAGGGCCAGTGGTGGTTGTTCAGTGGTGTGCACCATCGTCTGTTGTGACCCGTTATGAGGTGGTGGTGGGTACCCTGGATCCCCTGGTGTTTGGGGAGGACCAGAGGAGTGGTGTTGTGCGGGGGGTGGGGCAGGGGGTGGAGGTGTGTGTGGTGGCGGTGAATGACGCAGGAGTCAGCGAGCGTCAGAGACGGTCCTGTACGATGTACGAGCCCCCTGGAGACAGCAGTCTGGCCCTCAAAGCTGGGCTGATTGGAGGGGCCCTGGGGCTCCTGCTGCTCCTCTCACTGGCTGTCCTGCTTTGGAGGCACAGGGCTCGGAGAAAAGCAGATGCCAGGATCACCCAGGCCACGGAGGAAACACTTTGAAAGGACTGAGGGAAGGCTATGGAAGAGGCTAACTCAAGAGTGGCTGTCCAGAACTGAGGCATATTTTACCATAAGAGACTGATTACGCAGTCTGTCTGTCTGTGTGTGTGTGTGTGTGTGTGCACGTACTGAACAGGATGCTGAATAGGCCTGTGCTCACCGAAAGGCAGGAGGCACTCAGTCAGTCAGGTGATATGAAACAGCTTCCTGTCTTCTATACACATCTCAATTCAAACAATGACTCATCTCCCTTTGCTGACTTCACCTGCATGCACAGTCCAGATAAAATGCTAAAGCAAATACATTCAAAATTAAACAAGATGCAGGTTACATAACATAAAATAATAAATAAAAATATTAAAACAATGATTTAACATTTGTTATTCCTTATATAAACAAAACAGTTCCTTTCCTTGCTCATCATTGAAATAATATACATAGTCGAGATGAGAAACAATTTAAACTGTTTCAGAAAAGGAGGTGAATTCTCGTCTTATGTTCTGTAAAGGCAACCATACAGCAGTTTTCATTTACAAACAGCTGTTTAACTAGCGGTCTACGAAATCCCTCTTAAATAGGTTTGTGAGACAATGTCATAGACTCGTGGATCTTTAACTGTCTGAAAATGTTGGTCGCCCAATCCTGTATTATTGGCATCAGAACACAAGTAGCACCGATGTTCTATTTGCCCACAGATGAGATTCATGTGAAAGCTTTTGCTGGATGGGAAATGGGGAGGGGTATGTAACCTCTTCCCCAGGCTATAATGAAATGCATTTGGCCGGCCGAGTCTAAGGGGAATGTGGCACAGGATGTTATACTCCTTTAGGAATAGTCTAAGTGGAAATATATAGGAAAAGTTTAAGTGGGATCCTTGGGAGGACCAACTCTGACATTACTCCAAAGAAGTCGATATGTAAAAGTTAGGGTAAGGGTTATTGTTAGGGTTTAGGGTAGGGATGTCCCAAGGTTCCCGCTAAGCATCTACTGTACAATATACACTGAGTGTACAAAATATGAGGAACACTTTTCCATGACATAGACTGACTGACCAGGTGAAAGCTATGATCCCCTGGTAGTAGGTTCAAGGCGCACCGGTTTGAGTGTGTCAAGAACTGCAACATTGCTGGGTTTTTCACTCTCAACCGTTTCCCATGTGTATCGAGAATGGTCCACCACCAAAGGATATTCAGACAACTTGACAACTGTGGGAAGCATTGGAGTCAACATAGGCCAGCATCAACATGGGTCAGCATCCCTGTGGATTGCTTTCGACACCTTGTAGAGGACGTGCCCCGACTAATTGTTCTGAGGGCAAAAGGGGGTGCAACTCAATATTAGGAAGGTGTTCCTAATGTTTTTTTACACTCAGTATATATCATGGCCATATAGGCTAGCCTGAGTACCAGTCTGTTTAGCAAACATTCCACTCCTTTTACTCAGTGTCATTTCGCACATGAAAGACTTGGGGCAAGGGCTGAGG
This sequence comes from Salvelinus fontinalis, assembly GCF_029448725.1. NCBI lineage: Eukaryota > Metazoa > Chordata > Actinopteri > Salmoniformes > Salmonidae > Salvelinus > Salvelinus fontinalis. The sequence continues at coordinate 1,799,910 of NC_074674.1, forward strand.
GTTAATATGTCTACCAGATCTACCACTAAGGGGCAGCAGACTCCATAGATCCAGATTTCTGATACTGGTAGGCCTAGACTACCTCAAATATTGGTACAAAAATATAGCCTACAAACAGAGTTGGCACTGAACATACAAGATGACAATTATGGAAATAAATATAAATACTACACTCTTTGTGTTGGTTTCATCATTAGGCCTACTTTAATTCCTTTGTAATTTGCAGCCTACTGAAAATACAGTTAGTAAGTGCCTATTGCCTACTAGGTTTATTTAAAGTCTGCAAGGCTGGGGTTTTTGGTCATACCAAAGAGTATTGACTATTATTGGTTTAACAACTCTGTAGTCATCATACCATAGCCATTATTGTCAGATGGGTAGCCAGCATTTATTGATCCCGCTCGTTTGATCTCCGAGTGGCCATTGATTTGGAGTCAGAGGGCTTGTTCGAAATTGCAGTCGACTATTCAGGCGACTACCGAATGACTGATCTACAAAGAACCTTGCATCATAAATAACTAGACTCATTATTATTTGTAGATCAGTTACAATTTACCCATGATACATTATATTTTTGATCCTCTCGAACAAGGCCAGTGTCACTCCATTGAATGGAAGCCAGAGCCTTCATGCACAAACCCATGCAGTGTGATAAATGTAAATGATTTGGTTATCTGTCCGTAAACGAGAGCAGTATTATATGCCAGCTGAGCCTAAATGCTGCAATTGTGGTGGTGAACATGCACCTGAATTTCTGAATAAAATCAAATGTATTTATAAAGCCCTTCTTACATCAGCTGATATCTCAAAGTGCTGTACAGAAACCCAGCCTAAAACCCCAAACAGCAAGCAATGCAGGTGTAGAAGCACGGTGGCTCGGAAAAACTGAAGAAACCTAGAGAGGAACCAGGCTAAGAGGGGTGGCCAATCCTCTTCTGGATGTGCCGGGTGGAGATTATAACAGAACATGGCCAAGATGTTCAAATGTTCATAGATGACCAGCAGGGTCAAATAATAATAATCACAGTGGTTGTCGAGGGTGCAACAGGTCAGCACCTCAGGAGTAAATGTCAGTTGGCTTTTCATAGCCGATCATTCAGAGTATCTCTACCCCTCCTGCTGTCTCTAGACAGTTGAAAACAGCAGGTCTGGGACAGGTAGCACGTCCGGTGAACAGGTCAGGGTTCTATAGCCGCAGGCAGAACAGTTGAAACTGGAGCAGCAACACGACCAGGTGGACTGGGGACAGCAAGGAGTCATCAGGCCAGGTAGTCCTGAGGCATGGTCCTAGGGCTCAGGTCCTCCGAGAAAGAATTAGAGAGAGCATACTTAAATTCACACAGGACACCGGATAAGACAGGAGAAATACTCCAGATATAACAGACTGACTCTAGCCCCCCGAGACATAAACTACTGCAGCATAAATACTGGAGGCTGAGACAGGAGAGGTCGGGAGACACTGTGGCCCCGTCCGACGAAGTGTCCTGTTAGGGTGATTGAGACGGAGGTGGCAAGAATAAGGGTTGTCCAGCATGTCTCCTATCCGGAGGCGGTGAGAATAAGGGCTGTCCAGAATGTCTCCTATCCAGAGGTGGTGATAAGAGTGGAAGAAAGGAGTGAAGTTGAGGAAGTAATGGTAGTAGGAGTAGAGACACCAGATTCCTTGTTAACAGAGGGATCCTGACATGTTGCATGTTAAGAAGGTGGACTTTGTAGTGTTTATTACTTTGTAGCGTTTTTTACTTTGTGGCGTTTATTACTTTGTAGCGTTTTTTACTTTGTGGCGTTTATTACTTTGTAGCGTGTATTACTTTGTAGTGTTTATTACTTTGTAGCGTGTATTACTTTGTAGTGTTTATTACTTTGTAGCGTTTTTTACTTTGTGGCGTTTATTACTTTGTAGCGTTTATTACTTTGTAGTGTTTATTACTTTGTAGCGTGTATTACTTTGTAGTGTTTATTACTTTGTAGCGTGTATTACTTTGTAGTGTTTATTAACTGCACAGCGCAAACGGAGAGGAAATCTGAGACAATAGGCATCATTGTGAGTGCGGCTGAGCGTTTTGGGGTATTCATTTTTCTTTTTCTGCGGAGGTAAACAAGCAATCATGTCGATGAACGCCCCGTCCTCACAGGCTCCTGAGGGATGTGATTTGAATGTGACTGAAGGAGTGGGATGGTTGTTTGATTTATTTGTGTATTTACTTTAGCCCCCTCTTCCCATAATGGAATATATTTGTATTTTTGTTTTGTTTCAATACCCCGTACAGTAGGTAGCAGCAATACACCAATATGTGTAGTCTGACATAACGCTTTAAAGAAGAAAAATAATGGAGGAAGAGGGAGGGGTCAAACTATCCACTTTGAAAAGTGATTCTCAGAACATGGGAGTTTCTATAACTGGGGTAGCAGTAGATTTTAAAGTTGACCAGCTGAGGGCAAAGCTTCCCGCTGTATGTGATGCTCGTCGTTTGATGTGACGCAGACAGGGTGAGTGGGAAAACAGAAGAGTCATTGTCTGTTCTTTTGAGTTTTGAAGTTGAGTCTTTGCCTGACAAAGTGAAGTTAGGATATACAAGTTATCCTGTACGAGCGTATGTGCCGAATACATTAAGATGTTACAGGTGACAAGCTTATGAGCATGTTGCAGCAGTGTGTAGGAGGGAGGGTCCAAGGTGTGAGAAATGTGCAGAAGGGCATGAGACAAAGGAATGTGTAGTATTGGAGAGAGTAGTGGAATGTGTTAATTGTAGGGGTGCCCATGGAGCTGGGGATCAGAAATGCGAGAGGCAAGTTGAGGTTTCCAGGGTTAGAGTAGTGCAGAAGTTGTCATATGCTGAGGCAGTGAAGAATGTAGAAGAAGGTGGGTTAAGGGGGAGGAGTGGTGAGTGTAGGAGAGATATACCCATACAGAGGGATAGGCCAAAAAGTGATATAAGTTTCAGTAAAATGGGATTTTTAGCAATGGTTATTTATTGTACTGCAGGGATGGATCAGAAGTCTCAGAAAATTGAGGTTGTGGTGGCAGCTTCAGAGAGGTATTTGGGTGTGCGAGACTTGACAGCAGAAGAGTTACTGGGTGTGTTAAGTGGTGTTGTCCCATCCTATCCTTTCAGGATGATTGCATGAGGTAGGAATAAATACATGTAATTAGGGAAGTAAGGTGGTGTTCATTTTATTTTAGATCATTTTGAAATTAGTGAATGTAGTGTTAGATGGCAGGGTATGTATTTAGTACATGTTTATTTAATTGTTTTATATATATTATTATTTTAAAGCAAAGTATAAGGGAGTTGTACTCCAGTCTAGTAGGTGGCGGTAATGCAACAAATTGGATGCCAATCGCCGTTAAACCTCATAGAAGTAGAAGAATGGGAGTGTCTCGAGGGGCTGCTGTTGTCTAGGATATTGGGAGCGCAGTCCCATCGAAACTTTGAAGACAATATGTTGGGTGCTGTTTTGTAGTGCATGCTTCATCGAAGAGAAGTAGCAAATCGCGGTTTAACAATTGATCCGTAAGTAGAATTTGTCATACGTGTCGCTATATTTTTGTTGTTGTACGCATTCTGAGCCTCAAGGCAAATGAAATGACCCGTATGGATGCATATATTTAATTCCATATGGCGCGTGCCCATGGCTCCTGGTTGCCTAAAATCAGGAGTCGGTTTAAGGCTAGATTAATTTTAGCACCACTGAAATTAGCCTTAACGGAAAGGTTTTAATGTTTTTGTGCATCCATTCATTCCCTGTGTCATTTCACGTTTCATATTTTTGCGATATTCCTACCTCGAGAAATTTGTCTATCAGATGTGTTCCTATTTGTCTGCCTCTAGTCCAGGATGCATTGCATGGTGCAGTTCCCAGAGATAGTCTAGAAAGCACAGAATGTCGACCAATCGGGTCCACGTTGTCATTCTTCGTCATGCGGCTGCTAAAATAATCCAGTCTCATAATCTGTGTATATGTCGAGAAACGAGTTTATTTTCCTCGAAAGTACTCAATGGCCCGATTCTAAAGCTATACGATACTACAGAGAGCAAGTTAATTATCTCGGGGAAAATTGTAATGTTGACGAAATCCGTGCTAGTGTTGTTTTTTTTAGCTAGCGCCCAATAAACTCCCATTCACTCCTTGGAGAGCGCGCCATGTCCCAGAATTGCACAGCATGCGTTCCATAGACGAACCAAAGGCAACGTTTCCCATGTATAACAAAAGAATATCTGCCGTTGCGAATGTTAGACTCCACTCTGTACGGCTGGTTGAACATGGTGAGAGAGCTGTGAAATCGCCTATACAAACTGCACTAACTAGCTACGTTAATGCTTATATTGTCTTCGGAATTATTTCGTGTAGCTACACTAGCTAGCCAGCTCAGAGAGCATTGCATTGTGGTTTTTGTAGTCGACTTGAGCTGCAACAGATTTCCAAAAATATTTTCCATTTTACCTTGTAACGTCAGAATGAATTTTTTTTTTTACCAAAAAAATATTGTTCTCACATAGTTATTTAACACTACAGTTGAATATGGAAGTTTACATACACTTAGGTTGGAGTCATTAAACTTGTTTTCCAACCACTCCACAAATTTCTTGTTAACAAACTATAGTTTTGGCAAGTCGTTTAGGACATCTACTTTGTGCATGACACAATTCATTTTTCCAATAATTGTTTACAGATAGGTTATTTCACTTATAGTTCACTGTTTCACAATTCCAGTGGGTCAGAAGTTTACATACACTAAGTTGACTGTGCCTTTAAACAGCTTGGAAAAATCCAGAAAATGATGTCCGCTTCATATAGGCTAATTGACATAATTTGAGTCAATTGGAGGTGTACCTGTGGATGTATTTCAAGGCTTACCTTCAAACTCAGTGCCTCTTTGCTTGACATCATGGGAAAATTAAAAGAAATCAGCCAAGACCTCAGAAAAAATATTGTAGACATCTAAAAGTCTGGTACATCATTGGGAGAAATTTCCAAACGCCTGAAGGTACCACGTTCATCTGTACAAACAATAGTACACAAGTATAAACACCATGGGACCACGCAGCCGTCATACCGCTCAGGAAGGAGACGCATTCTGTCTCCTAGAGATGAATGTACTTTGGTGCGAAAAGTGAAAATCAATCCATCCCAGAACAACAGCAAAGGCCCTTGTGAAATGCTGGAGGAAACGGGTACAAAAGTATCTATATCCACAGTAAAACGAATCCTATATTGACATAACCTGAAAGGCAGCTCAGCAAGGAAGAAGCTACTGCTCCAAAACCTCCATAAAAAAGCAAGACTACGGTTTGCAACTGGACATGGGGACAAAGATCAAAAATATAACTGTTTGGCCATAATGCCCATTGTTATGTTTAGAGGGGGAAAAAGCAGATGCGTGCAAGCAGAAGAACACCATCCCAACCGTGAAGCACAGGGGTGGCAGCATCATGTTGTGGGAGTGCCTTGCTGCAGGAGGACTGGTGCACTTCACAAAATAGATGCCATCATGAGGGAGGAAAATTGTGGATATATTGAAGCAACATCTCAAGACATCAGTCAGGAATTTTAAGCTTGGTCGCAAATGGGTCTTCCAAATGGACAGTGACCCCAAGCATACTTCAAAAGTTGTGACAAAATGGCTTAAGGACAACAAAGTCAAGGTATTGGAGAGGCCATCACAAAGCCCTGACTGCAATCCCATAGAAAATGTGTGGGCAGAACTGAAAAAGTGTGTGCGAGCAAGGAAACCTACAAACCTGACTCAGTTATACCAGCTCTTGTCAGGAGGAATGGGCCAAAATTCACCCAACTTATTGTGGGAAGCTTGTGGAAGGCTACCCAAAACGTTTGACCCAAGTTAAACAATTTAAAGGCAATGCTACCAAATACTAATTGAGTGTATGTAAGCTTCTGACCCACAGGGAATGTGAGAAAAGCTGAAATAAATCATTCTGACATTTCACATTCTTAATAAAGTGGTGATCCTAACTGACCTAAAACAGGGATTTTTTTTACTAGGATTAAAAGTCAAGAATTGTGAAACCAGAGTTTAAATGTATTTGGCTAAGGTGTATGTAAACTTCTGACTTCAACTGTAAATTAAAGGAGTGAGTGGTTTTGGGTTGATTTTTCCATTTTAAGATGCTTTTGGGAGACTGGGTTGTTTACACAAGCAGCCCAATTCAGATATTTTGCTAGCTAACAGATTGTAACGGGCTAATCTAAAGTGATGCTCCAGACCAATAATGGACTAAAGGAGCCTAACTTTACTCCTTATAGTCCAAGGACCTTACATGTTCTGTTTAGAGGTGAATTGGCTCTAGAAACATAAAGCCCTGTTCTTTCATATCACATTAAAATAATTTCACAAATTAGAGGTTGACCGATTAATTAGGGCCGATTTCAAGTTTTCATAACAATCGGAAATCAGTGTTTTTGGACACTGATTTGGCCGTTTTTATTTAAAAAATGTACACCTTTATTTAACTATGCAAGTCAGTTAACCTCTCTAGGGTACGTGAGAAGGTAGCGTCCCACCTCTTCAACAGCCAGTGAAACTGCAGGGCGCCAAATTCAAAACAACAGAAATCCCATAATTTTAAATTCCTCAAACATACATGTATTTTACACCATTTTAAAGATACACTTGTAAATCCAGCCACAGTGTCCGATTTCAAAAAGGCTTTACGACGAAAGCAAACCAAACGATTATGTTAGGTGAGTGTCTATTCACAGAATAACACAGCCATTTTTCCAGCGAAAAAGAGGAGTCACAAAAAGCAGAAATAGAGAGAAAATTAATCACTAATCTTTGATCTTCATCAGATGACACTGATAGGACTTCATGTTACACAATACATGTATGTTTTGTTCGGTGAAGTTCATATTTATATCCAAAAATCTGAGTTTACATTGGCGCGTTATGTTCAGAAGTTCCAAAACATCCTTTGATTTTGCAGAGAGCCGCATCAATTTACAGGAATACTCATAATAAACATTGCTAAAAGATACAACTGTTATGCATGGAATTTTAGATGCACTTCTCCTTAATGCAACCGCTGTGTCAGATTTCAAAAAACCTTTACGGAAAAAGCAAACCATGCAAAATTGAGTAGGCGCTCAGAGCCCAATCAAGACACAAATATATCCGCCATATTGTGCAGTCAACATAAGTCAGAAATAACATTATAAACATTCACTTACCTTTGATCTTCATCAGAATGCACTCCCAGGAATCCCAGTTCCACAATAAATGTTTGTTTTGTTTGACAATGTCCATCATTTATGTCCAAATTCCTCCTTGTTGTTCTAGCGTTCAGGACACTTTCCAAACTCACGACGCGCGGGCAAGTCCAGCGGAAAGTACGAAAGAAAAGTCAAAGTTATATTACAGTCCGTTAACTTCTTGACGCACGGATCCCATTAGCGGACTCATTTTCGTAAACAACCGCTGAATTGCAGTGCGCCAAATTAAAAAATATATATTTATAATCATGAAATCACAAGTTGAAGTATACCAAAACCCAGCTTAGCTTGTTGTTAATCCACCTATTGTGTCAGATTTTGAAAATATGCTTTACAGCGAATGGTTGATATTACTAGTTTATCTAGCGTGTCCTGCGTTGCATATAATCGATGCGGTGCGTATCATTGCTCCAATGTGTACCTAACCATAAACATAAATGCCTTTCTTAAAATCAATACACAGAAGTGTATATATTTTTAAACCTGCATATTTAGCTAAAATAAATCCAGGTTAGCAGGCAATTTTAAACAGGTGAAATTGTGTCACTTTTCTTGCGTTCATTGCGCGCAGAGTCAGGGTATATGCAACAGTTTGGGCTGCCTAATTTGCCAGAATTATAACATAACATTGAAGGTTGTGCAATGTAACAGGAATATTTAGATTTATGGATGCCACCCGTTAGATAAAATACGGAACAGTTCCGTATTTCACTTAAAGATTAAACGTCTTGTTTTCGAGATGATAGTTTCCGGATTCGACCATATTAATGACCTAAGGCTCCTATTTCTGTGTGTTTTATTATGTTATAACTAAGTCTATGATTTGATAGAGCAGTCTGACTGAGTGGTGGTAGGCAGCAGCAGGCTCGTAAGCATTCATTCAAACAGCACTTTCGTGTGTTTGCTATCAACTCCCGAGATTAGGCTGGTGTAACCGATGTGAAATGGCTAGCTAGTTAGCGGGGTACGCGCTATTAGCGTTTCAAACGTCACTCGCTCTGAGACTTGGAGTAGTTATTCCCCTTGCTCTGCATGGGTAACGCTGCTTCGAGGGTAGCTGTTGTCGTTGTGTTCCTGGTTCGAGCCCAGGTAGGAGCGAGGAGAAGGATGGAAGCTATACTGTTACACTGGCAATACTAAAGTGCCTATAAGAACATCCAATAGTCAAATGTTAATGAAATACAAATGGTATAGAGAAAAATAGGCCTATAATAAATACAACCTAAAATGTCTTACCTGGGAATATTGAAGACTCATGTTAAAAGGAACCACCAGCTTTCATATGTTCTCATGTTCTGAGCAAGGAACTTAAACGTTAGCTTTTTTACATGGCACATATTGCACTTTTACTTTCTTCTCCAACATTTGCATTATTTAAACCAAATTGAACATGTTTCATTATTTATTTGAGGCTAAATTGATTTTATTGGTGTATTATATTAAGTTAAAATAAGTGTTCATTCAGTATTGTTGTACTTGTCATTATTACAAATGTTAAAAAATCGGCCGATTGATCGGTAGGGGCTTTTTTGGTCCTCCAATAATCGGTATCGGCGTTGAAAAATCGTAGTCGGTCGACCTCTATCACAAATGCAAAATATACACTTGAGGACAGCTCATAATTATGTCTGGACAGCTAAAGTAATGTCTAGAATGGAGCAAATGGAATGGCAAACACACAGAAACCATGTGTTTTATACCATTCTGCTCCAGCAATTACGATAAGCACATCCTCCCCAATTAAGTTGCCACCAACCTCCTACTCTGTACACTGACACTGTTTTAACTGATTAACACTGGCACCCTACAGTATTTTTCAGTAACAACGTGTTTGTGGCGTCCATCTTCCGTTTACCCACAGGTGTTTGGAGACGCAGATAGCTCATTAGCACAGATAGTCAACGCTGTAACATGGAAAGATGGCCATGTGGGAAGCCTAACCCTATAAAAGGTGTAGTAATTTAACCTTTTGTTTTTTGAAAATGATTTCTCGCTGATGTATGTTTACAAATCCATACAAAAAGTGATGTGTTTTAACGTATAGAGCACGCGTTGGTGGCTCTTTAAAAAACTCCCCCTGCCAGAAGATACCATGTCAATAGGCGGTAAAGGAAGTTTGCGTCTATGATTTTGACCAACCTTAACTTGTCGACACTTGCCAAATTCCAGACTTGAAAGACAACCAATGTCTTCTAAACATCCATGTTTAGTTGCAGAGGGTTTGTTTGAATTTAGAAAATGCTTTGTTATTAAATGTTTTGATCCATAAAGAAATCCAACAACACTCCATGTGTTTGGATGCTCAAATCATTTTTTTTTCTTAAATGACCTGCCATGACAACCACCTAAAACTTTAAAGGAAAAGTGACAGGAAATGAGCATTGCGTGTTACTTCAGAGGCTACATTTCACTTTCATTTTTCCTTTATTTAACTAGGCAAGTCAGTTAAGAATAAATTCTTATTTTCAATGACTGCCTAGGAACAGTGGGTTAACTGCCTTGTTCAGGGGCAGAATGACAGATTTTTACCTTGCCAGCTTGGGGATTCGATCTTGCAACCTTTCGGTTACAAGTCCAACGCTCTAACCACTAGGCTACCTGCCGCCTCATTCATACATCAGTATGAATGGGCAAATCTGATATGGTCACATGTAAGACTGATTTGAACAGAAAAAAAACATCTGAATTGGGTTCTTTGGGTGGTACCACTGTGATAAACTTTCTGGGTAAAAAGTCTGAATACAAAAAAAAAAATTGGGAGTGTGGATCAGAAAGCCAGTCAGTATCTGGAGTGACCACCATTCGCGTCATGCAGCGCGAAACATCTTGGCATAGAGTTGATCAGGCTGTTGATTGTGGCCTGTGGAATGTTGTCCCACTCCTCTTCAATAGCTGTTTGAAGTTGCTGGATATTGGCAAGAACTGGAACACGCTGTCATACTAGTCAATCAAGAGCATCCCAAACATGCTCAATGGATAACATGTCTGCTGAGTATGCAGGCCATAGATGAACAGGGGCATTTTCAGCTTCCAAGAATTGTGTACAGATCCTTTCCACATGGGACAGTAAATTTTCATGCTGAAACATGAGGTGATGGCGGCGGATGAATGGCACGACAATGGGCCTCAGGATCTCGTCACGGCATCTCTGCATGCAAATTGCCATCGATAAAATGAAATTGTGTAAGATGTCCGTAGCTTATGCCTGCCCCATACCATAACTCCACCGCCACTATGTTCACAACATTGACATCAGCAAACCGATTGCCCACATGATGCCATACACGCTATCTGCCATCTTCCCGGTACATTTTAAACCGGGATTCATCCTTGAAGAGCACACTTCTCCAGCGGCCATCAAAGGTGAGGATTTGCCCGCTGACGTCGGTTACAACGCCAAACTGCAGTCAGGTCAAGACCCTGGCGAGGACGACAAGCACGCAGATGAGCTTCCCTGAGACGGTTTCTGACAGTTTTTGTGCAGAAATTCTCCGGTTGCACAAACGCAGTTTCATCAGCTGTGCAGGTGGCTGGTCTCAGACGATTACGCAGGTGAAGAAGCCAGATGTGGAGGTCCTGGGCTGGCGTGGTTACACATGGTCTGCGGTTGTGAGGCCGGTTTGACATACTGCCAAATTATCTAAAATGACGGAGTTGGCTTATGGTAGAGAAATTAACATTCAATTATCTGAAAACAGCTCTGGTGAACATTAGAGGCCTTCTATTATCCCCAGCACAAGGTGCACCTGTGTAATGATCATGCTGTTTAATCGGCTTCTTGATATACCACACCTATCAGGTGGATGGATTATCTTGGCAAAGGAGAAATGCTCACTAACAGGGTTGTAAACAAATTTGTGCACAAAAAACAAACATTTTAGAGAATCTTTTTGTGCATACGCCACATTTCTGGGATCTTTTATTTCCGATCATGAAACATGGAACCAACACTTTGCATGTTGCGTTTTTATATTTTTGTTCAGTGTACTTCCGTCTTGTGCTCGTGCCTTAGGTGGTGAGCATTCAAATCGTCATAGTTATACACACAGAGCCAAGTCTAAATCAGGTTATTACTACGGACTGTTTAGTAACGATGTGTGAGAAAGGAAATTCCACACTCGGATTCTAAAGGAGCAAGGACCCTGGAAGCCTACTGTTGGTTATTTTTTATTATGCGTTTCATTAAAAAAGAGGCAGCACTCTTGCTCAGAATGAAAAGCTGGTTTTTCATGTTAACATGAAATGTAGGCTATGTTCTCCATAGATTTGCATACAATTGAATATGCAGCATTATTATAAAATGCCCACCATAACTTTAGTCAATAAAATATAGGGCTAATATAATGAATGTTTCTAGTGTATATTTTAACTCAATAACCCCCTGCATCTCATTTTGCAGGTGAGGACACTGCTGTAAATGTTGAGGAGCAGAGTAACATCTCTGGAGGAGGTGATTCCCATCAGGAACTACAGATGAACCACTTTGGACATCCTCTTTATCTTCCGAGCCCGTCTGAGCCTGTGCCGCAGACGCTGGGACATTCAGACGGTTTCAGACTAGACGCGCATCTGGGTGTGTCTCGGAATGTTGAGGAGATCCTGGACTATTGGAGACTGGATCCTGTTTGTAGTCCTGGAGGTTCAAAGGCGGGAGCTGGAGATCCAGAGACAATACCAGTCAGTAACAAGACACCAACAGCTATGATGGGGGATGTTCCTGTGTTTACTCTAGCCTCACTAGTGGATCTGTCCAATGGAGGAGTAACATGTGAGCCATGTGATGTTAAGAAAGTACCTACAGAGACCAAATGCAGTGCATTGACCTCCCTTCACATTAGATCCAAAGAGAAGCAGCAGTCAGAGTCTAGTAAAAAGAGTGAATTGAATTTATCTCAGTGTAAAAGTGAGATTATGTCTGAATGTCCTGAGATGAAAGTTGAGGATCCTATTTGGTCATATTATTATCAGATTGAATCCGGCATGACTCCAGTTAAAACAAAAGCCATCCCAGTTAAAAAAGAGTCCTTAGAAAATGCTACTGTGGCTGTCAAAACCAAAGATGAAGTTGATTCTGAAATGAAAGTTGAGGATCCTATTTGGGCGTGTTATTTTGCAGAACAGGAAAAAGGGGTGCCTATTGTTGAAAGGAAAACATATGCTGCAGATGTGAAAGAAGAACCTGTAGATATTGAGATTCCATTTAGCTTTGCTCTTGGTTCATCTTCACCGGAAAACGGTGTTGAGCTGACTCTGACTGACAGATGTGATCAAGATGGAAATGGAGGCCTATATGCAGTGAAACCTGCCGAAGAACAAAGTGTGAAAAACTCTACAGGAACTTACTATGTGAAACGGGAAATGGTGGACATCAAAAATGAAGATCCCATATGGGCTAATTTTCACTTGAATGAAGTAAGAAAGGATTTGAAGCCAAAATATGATAATTTAGTATCTCTTTCGTCAATGAAAGAAGACAACAATCAGCCACTAATCTTCAAGGAATTGCTATCATTGAAGACTGAGAGTACGCAACCCATCCATATGGTCAACGTATCAGTGCCTGCAATCACAGGAGGGCAGGAACGCACTATGACCTCTGACCCAAAAGGCTGTTCTCACCCCATTTCACACCAGCCCAGCAAAAGGCAAAGGTTGGAGTGCGAGCCTGGTGACAAATCACTGGCCTCTAACTCAAAACAGGCAAATACAAACCAGAGATCACATAAGCCACAGCAGCAAGACGGAACATCAGGCTTTTATACATCTACTCAGTCTCATCATACACACATTTCCCAGTCAGACCTGGGATCTCAGTCAAATACGACAGACCACTCATTACCAATGTCAGGTACAGGTATAAAACATCTGCCTCAAACATCAAACATCTACAACAAATATAAACCATATATTAATGCAAAAGAAATGATAAATACCTGCCAACTATGTGGTAAATCCATTGCTTCACATAAACTGTCAGCAGAGGCTGTAAAAGGACCGGGACAGACGGACACAACTAGACCCTGGACATGTTGTGTATGTAAAGCAACATATAAAGGCCAAGGAACATGGGGGTTTCACAGACAAAAACACATTAGTGGCTTAAAATGCCCTGAGTGTGGAAAGTGTTTTAAAACACAACATAGCTTGGAAGTTCATACGAAGACGCATTCTAAGGAAAGGCCTTTCTCTTGTGAGGAGTGCGGCAAGACCTTTCGCACTCTCAGCCTTCGCAACGCACACATTTACAGTTGTCACAAAACTCCCAACCATGCCTGTCAGGAGTGTGGCAAGAGTTTTAGGCAAAGAGCCCACCTATGCATTCACATGAACATACACACAGGAAATAGACCCTATCAGTGTGCAGACTGCGAAGCTGCCTTCAAGTCACCCTCAGCACTGTATACGCACAAGACTATTCACACAGGTGAGAAGCCCTTTGTATGCCCTCTGTGTGGCATGCGTTTCCGCCTCAATGCCTTCCTCACTGTCCACCTGAACACACACTCTACCACCAAAGGAAAACTGCACAATAAGTCAGGGAAAAGCCAATCGAAGAGGGAGCAGTCAGACTCTGAAGAGACCTCAGACTCCCTCTCTGACTCAGACTCCCTCTCTGACTCCACCCCTCAAACACCCACCTCTAGAGAGACCAGGAGTCAGAGGAAATCGAAGCAGGTGGAAAACTGAAGGTGAATGGAACTCTTTAAATGCTATGATCTGATGATCCAAGGATGAAGCATATTTTATTTGAATCTGTATATTTTACAATCTTTGTGCTTAGTAAAACCTGGTTTTAAGTTCAACCTAGTTAGTGTTTTGTTGATTGCTGCTTCACAATAAAATGTTTTGTTCAAATTAAACTAACTTTACAATGTCTTTGTTCATTTGTTTCTATTAGCTGTTGTCATAGCACACTGGGGTCCTCAATATTGATCAAATCAGTGAACTGGAGAGCAGGATGTTACCACTCACAGCAGCCCATGTGTACATGTATGTGTGCATTTGTGTTAATATTTGACTGTTATTTTGCAATACAAAGGAAACGGGTCAGAACAAGTGTAGTATTGTAAGGGTAATATTTCCCTGTGAATCCTTTTGAAGCACTTGATTGTGTGCTGGATGTTAACAGAATGGGCTGTGTGGCACAGGATGTAAGTGTGGTGTATTGTATCATTGAGCAGCCCAAACTGCTGAGGACTACCACAATGCAACACATCAGATCCACAATTGAAGCGCAGTAGACCCCATAGATTCGGATATATCAGTATTTGTTTTTACAAAAACACTGAAGACATGTATCAAGTAATGAATTAGATGCTAATTACACAATGTATTTCATTCATGGATAAATTACAATTGTGTAGGTAATTTATGTTTTGATTTGGTGATAGTAACAGAAAAAACCTTTGGTGTTATTACAGGGTCATATAGGCTATACCTAGGGCCCACTGAAGTTTCAGGTCCATTGTCAGTAAAAGACGAATGGTCAGGTCTCATGCCCATGAAGAAGGTACACCACATGTACCACTAAGGGGCAGCAGACTCCATAGATCCAGAGTTCTGATACTGTATGTCGGTAATGGGCAACTTTGATGGGGGTGGGGGCCACAAAAAAAATTAACTCGAGGGGCTGCAGTGGCTCGTGGGTCTATGTACCCACAACCCCCCCCCCCCCCCCCCAAGTTTAGATAGCTGGCAGCTAGTCTAATTTACCAATCTAAAAATATTGACATTGGCTAATTGAGTGACTGTCAAGATAATCCATCCACCTGACAGGTGTGGCATATCAAGAAACTGATTAGAACAGCATGATCATTACACAGGTGCCCCTTGTGCTGGGGACAATAAAAGGCCACTAAAATGTGCAGTATTGTCACACAACACAATGCCACAGATGTTTTGAGGGATCTTACAATTGGCATGTTGACTGCAGGAATGTTCACCAGAGTTTTTGCCAGAGAATGTAATGTTAATTTTTCTACCATAAGCCGCCTCCAACAGTTTTAGAGAATTTGGCAGTATGTCCAACCGGTCTCGCATCCACAGACCACGTGTTACCACGCCAGCCCAGGACCTCCATGTTCCGGCTTCTTCACCTACGGGATCGTCTGAGACCAGCCACTCGGACAGCTGATGAAACTGGGTTTGCACAACTCAAGAATTTCTGCACAAACTGTCAGAAACCGTCTCAGGGAAGCTTATCTGTGTGCTACCGACTTCAGTGGGCAAATGCTCACCTTCGATGACCACTGGCACACTGGAGAAGTGTGCTCATCACGGATGAATCCCAGTTTCAACTATACCGCGCAGATGGCAGACAGTGAAAAAGTATGGTGTGGTGCGGGCGACCGGTTTTCTGATGTCAACTTTGTGAATGGAGTGCCCCATGGTGGGGTTATGGTATGGGCATAAGCTACGGACAACAAACACAATTACATTTTATCAATGGAAATTTGAATGTACAGATACCGTGACGAGACCCTGAGGCCCATTGTCGTGCCATTCATCCGCCATCATCACTTCATGTTTCAGCATGATAATGCACTGCCCCATGTCGCAAGGATCTGTATACAATTCCTGGAAGCTGAAAATGTCCCAGTCCTTCCATGGCCTGCATACTCACCAGACGTCACCCGTTGAGCCAGTCATTGGAAGCCATGGGCTACAGGATTGACTGTATATGAATGGACAAAGCCATCAGTGATGTCACACCATTCATTAATAGGTGAAGACTCAATGGCGCATTTGAAGACTAGGAAACCGATTTTAGTGACTAAGATGGTATCTAATGGGGGACATTTTCTAGATAACATCAGAAAGACAGGCGAAGCAAGAGGGTCCACTACCGTCTAAATCTGTCCCCGCAGGAATACAGCGATAAGCTGACGTCCTGCCTTCCCGCCTTAGGGATAACGACTCTCATTGTTTGGGCAGGGATTGGAGACAAGACCATCTTGTCATTATATTATGCAGTCAATTTATCCTGGGCTATAGACGGGTTGATTGTTAAACAATAAAACCAACTTGTGCACAACTATGGGGCAAAACAGACGGTTGGCTTAGATTGGTGACATGTAAACTATATTTAGTCTCCAATGTTTATCAAAAACATAAATACATTTGCACAATAATCACTTGTCTCTCAAACGCATTTTGGTTAGCTAGCCAGGGAATTTTAGCCATATTAGCATTGACATGAAATCAGTTAAAACACCTCAAAACAAGATATGGTATCAACAACATGATTAAACTAGATGAAATGAGCCACACACATTACCACACACATTAAGGTTTTTGTCATTGTTTCTGGCTATACAGAACCACAACAACTCATGGGCTTCTGCCCTACTGATGTGTGCTCATCGTTTTCGTGACGTCAGCTAAGGAGGGGTCGACAGTGTTGCCAACTCCTCAGTAAGGAAAGTAGCTATTGGCTGTCCTAGAAGTCGCTAAATGACGTCATCGCCTCATTTGCATAATTGGCCATGTGCATGTAATTGTGATGGACGCTGTAGGAAAGAGGAATAATGCTGTGGGAGAGACAAAAAGTGAGTATGTTTAGAACTACATGTTGTAAATATGTTTAGAACTACAAATGAGCAACCTGCAGAGAGTGGCACACACAGCGAATAAGAACCAGATATTTGAGGCCATACTCCTCCTTCAGCGTTTTATGGACCCCATTGTTAAACCCTGTCATAATAGAGCCATTGTCAGTCCCTATTCCCAGGAGTTTCTCTTTTTTAAGACAACACTTCGAGGAAAGCCACAAACAACAGCACGGGCTATAGATTTGGCATCTCCTCCCTCCAACTCAAGAAGCCCCGGAAATGTTGATACAATTGTCTGCTTGGTGTCACTAAAGTACCTTATCACAACCCCCAGGTACTTAGAAACACTAACATCCGTGGACTCGTCGAGGAGGAGGCTGAAACGCTGGTCACCCACATCTGCGACCAACTTTTTCAGAAAGTATTGTGCTAGAACACCATTAATAATTTCTGTGCACTTTGTCCTGTGCATTTTGAAGTAGGTAGTCTGAGAAAGCAGCTCTACATGCTTCTCCAATGTGATCACATGCCAGTGTAGCGTGGTTCGTTCTGCGTTGTGTGTTTTCAATTAGGACGCTGCCACAACTGACGGTCTGCTCGTTGAACTCTTTTTATTTGCCCTGCACAAGAAGAGACAACACACACTTTACCCTTGGTGCAGTCACAGCTCTCCGGCACCTTGCTAGCCGAGGGTCAGGCAAAAGAGCGCGCCAAAAGGAATTAACAGGTGCTGCGTGCACACACTCGCTGCACAACAGCATATACAAGTAAAACTATACAGAACATAATTCTGACAAAATAAAAGACATACCTGCACACGAAGAGACAACACACACGTTACCCTTGGTGCAGTCACAGCTCTCCAGCACCTGCGCGAGCACATGGACACTCACTCAACCACTGTCACAAGTACTCAGAAGTTACAACAGATACCCCAGTCAGTGAGCTCTGTGAAACTTGTTAACATAAATTCCTACACTGTCCACACTATAACAAACGTATGGTTGCAAAACAGTACATTGTATAACCTTATGAAGGTTTTATATTAAACAGTTTCGGAGCCAAGGACAACATACCTTGCTAGCCGAGGGTCAGGCAAAAGAGAACGATAAAGTGGTATGGGAATACAGATAACCCGCGATGGGCCAAACCAAAATATACAAAACTTTTACAATCACTTGTATGTATAATATTGGTATGAAAAAGTGTTTGTACACCAAATAAAAACATTAGCTATGCAGCTGTAATTAAATAAAAAAATACACTGAATTATTATTATTATTATCAGATTATTAACATCCCCTCTTGACCTGGCCTATTTGAATTGGTCCTTATGTGCAATTTGGTGCGTAATCTAGGGGAACAACATCACACTTCTACACCAGCATGGAACAGTGTTCAGTGATAGCTAATGCCATGGTGACCTCAGCCTTTTTTGCAGAGTAATTTTTTTTTTACCATAAATGGCAGCTTGTTTTGGGTGGAACTGTTATAAGGCTTTGCCTTTTGAGTATGTTTTTGAGTTGTCATGTTTTTTTTTACATCACTAAGTTTGGTGTAGAAATCAGCCTTACAATCAATACAGGCAGTATGCCCGTGTATCATCTCCAATAAGCAGCTTCAACCAGCCTTTTCAATTCAGGGTTTGATTCCCACTCCTTTCTGTATTAATGAGTGTACAGTTTAGACTGAGACATGATGAGCTAGCCAGCTAGATGTTTAGCTTATGTCACAGAGAGGCACACACACAGTGGACAAGGTGAGTAAGTGACTGAGGCTGTGTGAGTCAAATGTAGTGATTTATTTTTGTGCAGTGATTTATTTTAGACAAAGAATATTTTACATTTACATCCCGCCCTGAATGTAAGCCAGGGCGGGATCAGCCAGTGGCGGCTTCCCGCATGCGCGATTCATTTGCAGTCTGGACTCGGAGGGGAGAACATATCCTGCTCTGACTGCAGCTGGGAGGGACTGCTGCGCGAGGACTGGGCCGCCTGTGAGTGCTTTGGGACTGGGGTGGGGCCCACGGCAGCACCCGCTGCTCGTTGAGAAGAGTAAGAACTATACGTGCTTTCACGTCAAAGTCTCCAATAACACCAGAAAAAGTCGCTAGATTTGTCGCTCATCGTTTTTTGAAAATGTGTCACTAGAGGGGTCTGAATACACGCTAAATATAGTGACAAAGTCACTAAGTTGGCAACACTGGGATCCTGCCCTCAGGCTGCTGCTTATTCTACTTCTATGATATCATGGTGGTCCGCAAACAATCGTTTAAGTGCATGCTGACACCTACTGAGCTGGAATGTATGATCAATCATGATCTTCCCAATTCTGTACTCCCATAAAAATAAAATTCAAAACCAAATATATTCTAAACTTCTACTACACCCTCCCCCAAAACTCCTCCCCAACCCCATTCAACTTTATCTATATCATGCTGAAACACTCCACCCTTAGGATTGTTCAGCATGTCAACAACCATTTCAAGAGTAACATCTGTCACCCCTAATATCTACTTTGCCATCTCCACAATAACCTTCAACCTGGCATTTCTGCTTTCCACAACCCAAGTCATATTGATAACCTTATCAATAAAAGCTATGAAGTCAACTTTATTCATTATCAAAGTGTCATTTGACACTGCACATTCATGAGCACAACATTTCTGAAAAGGCCTTGAAACCATGCCTGGACCATCAGAAGCACCAACCCTGACAGTAGGTGCACTTACTACAGGTACATCCATGTAAGCTCCATCAGTCTGCACTGTAGTTCTACCAATCTGTTTTACAGCCTCTGCATATGATACATCATGACTGATCCTATATTTCTGAGCCTCTCTAGCCTCTCTCTGTACCTGGCATCCACCAAATGCTGCACTGTGTTCTCCCCCACAATTACGGCGTTAACCTTGACATTGTTTCCACATGCACCGTAATCATGTTCCCCTCCACACTTGGCACATCTTTTCTGTTTGCATCTCAGCAAATCAACAGAGAAGCCAACGTGAGTAGGCCGAGTAACTTCTGACACTGTAATACGGACACAGTTCGTCCAAGCCGAAAACGATCTACGTAGGCCTGTATCTTTCCCAATCTTACCTAAGGGAGACGTGCTCTCATAAGAGTTGAGTCGATCAACATCCCCAGGACCACCATCTGTGAGGGAGTCAGGCTGCTCTTCTCCCTGTTTAGGGTGAGGCCCAGGTCTTGAATGTGCTTCAAGATTATCCTTGTGTCTGCTGTGGCTTGCTCTCTTGATTAAGCACACACCAGACAGTCGTCCAGGTAGTTCAGCACTAGAATGCCCTGGGACATGATAGGCGCTAGGACTGCGCTAGGACATGCACTTTGTGAATGTACGCGGCGCCAGTGAGAGGCCGAACTAGAGGACTTTGAATTCATAAGCCACTCCTTCGAAGGCGAACCGGAGGTACTTCCAGTGATCTCGATGAATTGGAACGTGGATATACACATCCTTCAGGTCGAGCGTGGTAAACCATTGGCCGTTTGAGATTGCCTGCAACACCCGCGCTGGCAAGAGCATCTTGAACTTGAGCTCCTTTAAACATTTGTTGAGGCCGCACAGATCCAGGATCGACCAAAACTATGAAATACGTGGAGTAGAACCCACTTAGCCGTTCTAGCGGCTCTAAATTTATGATTGCATCCTTGTTCAGGATATCCAGCCAGAGTGTCTCCTTCCTCCCCCCATCTGCCACCGAGGTGACCCAGATGCCCCTGTAGGGCGGAGGCCTGAATTGGAACTGGAGCTTGTGGTAGGGTGCGCAGTTGCCAAAAACTCCTGCAGTGTCTCTGTCTTTGCTCAGTTTTGTAGTCTGCTGTATGATGTTGTCGAACCCTGGCCCAAAGGTGGAACCTAGCATGAAGGCGAGCTCCAAGAATATTTGCTGAACTGGCGGTGGACGTTTAGACTGCCAGCCAAAGATGGCAGTGTAAAGTCACCACTGAAGCCAAAGCCTTGCCTTTAGCATGTGTAATGTCCATCTGGAGCATAGTGAGCAGCCTTGACACCTCTGTGGCCTCCTTAAGAAGCTCGACACCACCCCCTGGGAGGCGAGGGATCAGCAAGGCATGGTAGGATTGCAGCATTGTAGCCGCATTTACGAGGTGTGCCATGATGGTAAGGGTCTTGAAAGTGCTTTGCATCCATTCGTCGCTTACTCTTTCAGGTCCTGGTTTGAGGTGAGGCACCTTGCCAATGATCATGGCAGCCACCATGTCATCAATCACCGGATAGTGGTCTAGCCCCAAGGACTCTGCATTCCTTAGGAGAGTACACAGCCTAGTCTGGTTGTCGCAACAGAAGTGCCCTCTAGGACAGGACAGGTCATGCAGGCAGAGTGTGCATCCCCCGTGGGCAGGGGTACCCTGCATCTCTCACAATAAAACGTAAATGTAATTCCTCTGTGAAAGTGAAGCCAACAGTGTGATATTACTATGTGTCTATAGTATACACTGTGCAATACTGGAATAGGGAAAATACTACAGACCTATAGTACCAGCCTTAGTCTTATATTTATTTATTTATTTTTTATTTCACCAGGTAGGCCAGTTGAGAACAAGTTCTCATTTACAACTGCGACCTGGCCAAGATAAAGTAAAGCAGTGCGACAAAAACAACAACACAGAGTTACACATAAACAAACGTACAGTCAATAACACAATAGAAAAATCTATGTACAGTGTGTAAATGTAGAAGAATAGGGAGGCTACGCAATAAATAGGAAAAATATTTACACATTTAGCATTAACACTGGAGTGATAGATGTGCAGATGATGATGTGCAAGTAGAGATACTGGGGTGCAAAAGAGAAAGAGGATAAATAACAATATGGGGATGAGGTAGTTGGGTGTGCTATTTACAGATTGGTTGTGTACAGGTACAGTGATCGGAAAGCTGCTCTGACAGCTGATGCTTAAAGTTAGAGAGGGACATATAGGATTCCAGCTTCAGTGATTTTTGCAATTCGTTCCAGTCATTGGCAGCAGAGAACTGGAAGGAAAGGCGGCCAAAGGAAGTGTTGGCTTTGGGGATGACTAGTGAAATATACCTGCTGGAGCGCGTGCTACGGGTGGGTGTTGCTATGGTGAACAGTGACCTGAGATAAGGCGGGGCTTTACCTAGCAAAGACTTATAGATGACCTGGAGCCATACACTATCTGAAGGAGAGGAGATGTGAACGGGGTGTGAACTGCCTGATCCAGGGGGAGGGGAAGAGCACACGAACTCACACATGTTAGCCTGATCCTAGCGTGTGGGTCGGCTGTAACTCACGCCACGTTATAGTTTATTCTACCATACATGGGGGTGTTGGCAGGTTGTAAGGTGTGTGCTTAGTCCTGCAGTGGTCTGCTCTCGTTAAGCTAGCTACTGCATAGTTCGTTCACCGTGGAACAAACAAGAGTTTTGACAAGATGTAAACTGCCCTGTGAAATACCAGCGTGGCACGCCTAGCGACATGTGACTGACTCTCCAGGGAGAACTGCAATCCTGCCGGAGCGAAACATACACAGACTCCCGATCTTGCGGGGTTAGGCTAACCGGGAGGGTTTCCCGGTGGACAGACAAGACACAGACAACTAGGACAAACCCTCAGCGCCGTAATGGTAGTGATTAAAACGAGATGGCACACGCCAAACTGAGTGGGGGGACAGCAGAGCACCCTGATGGAGAAGCTAGCTGCTCCAAGCTATTGAATAGCTGCGGGTATACTTCTGAGCTTATACACCCAAACATAGAGCTCTTACCAAGTGAATCTTCTTGTGAATGAGCCAAGAAAAGGGAGAGGTGGGAGTAGTAAGGCGGGGGCTATTTTAGGGGGTCAGACGCTGCACTACCCAGTACACAGGATTAATCTAAAATTCTTACTCGGAATGCATCCTGCCGAGGGGAAGAATACCATATTGGAGCGATCCAATATAATGCTACATAACAAAGACAGTATTTGTATTCATCATGGGTCCCCAGCAGCTACTCTTGTCCAGCAAAATTAAGGCAGTTTATACAATTTTAAAAACATTACACTACATTCACAGATTTCACAACACACTGTGTGCCCTCAAGCCCCTACTCCACCAATACCACATATCTACTGCACAAAATCCATGTGTACGTGTTTGTATAGTGTGTATGTTATCGTGTGTCTGTATGCATGTGTCTGGGTTTGTGTTGCTTCACAGTCCCCACTGTTCCATAAGGTGTATTTTTATCTGTTTTTTAAATCTAATTTTACTGCTTGCATTAGTTGCTTCATGTGGAATAGAGTTCCATGTAGTCATGGCTCTATGTAGTACTGTGCGCCTCCCATAGTATGTTCCGGACATGGGGACTGTGAAGAGACCTCTTGTGGCATGTCTTGTGGGGTATGCATGGGTGTGTGTCCGAGCTGTGCGCCAGTAGTTCAAACAGACAGCTCGGAGAGATTGACATGCATATTATTAATGTTAGCTCTCTGTGTACATCCGTGCTTCCCTGTTCTGAGACAATTACAATTTTCCTAAGTCCCTTTTTGTGGTACCTGACCACATGACTGAACAATAGTCCAGGTGCGACAAAACTAGGGCCTGTAGGACCTGCCTTGTTGATAGTGTTGTTAAGAAGGTAGAGCAGCGCTTTATTATGGACAGATTTCTTCCCATCTTAGCTACTGTGGTATCAATATGTTTTGACCATGACAGTTTACAGGGTTACTCCAAGCAGTTTAGTCACCTCAACTTGCTTAATTTCCAACTTGCTCAATTTAGTTGAGATTTAGGGTTTAGTGAATGATTTGTCCTAAATACAATGCTTTTAGTTTTAGAAAAATGTAGGAGTAACTTATTCCTTGCCACCCACTATGAAACTAATTGCAGCTCTTTGTTAAGTGTTGCAATCATTGCAGTCGCCATAGTAGCTGACATATATAGTGTTGAATCATCCGCATACATAGACACATTGCCTTTACTCAAAGCCAGTGGCAAGTCGTTAGTAAAGATTGAAAATAGTAAGGGACCTAGACAGCTGCCCTGGGGAATTCCTGATTCTACCTGGATTACGTTGGAGAGGAATCCATTAAAGAAGACTGTTCTGTTAGACAGGTAACACTTTATCCACAATATAGCAGGGGGGTGTAAAGCCATAACACATACATTTTTCCAGCAACAGACTATGATCGATAACGTCAAAAGCCGCACTGAAGTCTAACAAAACAACCCACACAATCTTTTTTCATCAATTTCTCTTACCCATTCATCAGGGCTGTGCTTGTTGAATGTCCTTCCCTATAAGCGTGCTGAAAGTCTGTTGTCATTTTGTTTACTGTAAAATAGCATTGTATCTGGTCAAATGCAATTTTTTCCAAAAGTTTACTATGGGTTGGTAACAGGATGATTGGTCAGCTATTTGAACAAGTAAAGCGGGCTTTACTATTCTTAGGTAGCGGAATGACTTATGCTTCCCTCCGAGCCTGGGGGCACACACTTTCTAGTAGGCTTAAGTTGAAAATATGGCAAATAGGACTGGCAATATCGTCCGCTATTATCCTCAGTAATTCTCCATCCAAGTTGTCAGATCCTGGTGGCTTGTCATTTTTGATAGACAACAATAATTGTTTCACCCCTTCCCCACTCACTTTACGGAATTCAAAATTACAACGCTTGTCTTTCATAATTTGGTCAGCTATACTTGGATGTGTATTGTCAGCGTTTGATAATGCCTAAATTTGCTAATCTTGCCAATAAAGTAGTTGTCAATATCAGTGTGTTTTGTGATGAATGAGCCATCTGATCCAATGAATGATGGAGCTGAGTTTTCCTTTATTACCAACATTTAATTTATGGTGCTCCAAAGCTTTTGACTATTATTCTTTATCTCATTTATCTTTGTTTCATAGTGTAGTTTCTTCTTCTTTTTATTCAGTTTAGTCACATTATTTGTCAATTTGCAATACGTTTGGCAATTGCTTGTGCAGCCAGACTTATTTGCTATTCCTTTTGCCTCATCCCTCTCAACCATACAATTGTTCAATTCCTTATCAATCCATGGGGATTTAACCGTTTTTACAGTCATTTTCTTAATGGGTGCATGCTTATTATTAACTGGAATAAGCAATTTCATAAATGTGTCAAGTGCAGCCTCTGTTTTCTCCTCATTACACATCACGGACCAACAAATATTCTTTACATCAACAACATAGAAATCACTACAAAACTTATTTTAGGCCCAGCCTTTGTAACTTTGGTTTTCCTAGATATGGCTACTATATTGTGATCACTACATCCGATGGATCTGGATACTGCCTTTAAGCTAATTTCTGCAGCATTAGTAAAGATGTGATCAATACATGTTGTTGATTTTATTCCTGTGCTGTTTGTAACTACCCTGGTAGGTTGACTGATAACCTAAACCAGATTGCAGACACTGGTTACAGTTTGAAACTTTTTCTTGAGTGGGCAGCTTGATGAAAGACAGTCAATATTTAAATCACCCAGAAAATATACCTCTCTGTTGATATCACATACATTATCTAGCATTTAACACATGTTATCCAGATACTGACTGTTAGCACTTGGTGGTCTATAGAAGCTTCCCACAAGAATGGGATTTAGGTGAGGCAGGTAAACCTGTAGCCATATTACTGAGATACTCTCTAAACTTTACAGGAATGTGGTTCTGAATATTAACAGCAACACCTCCACTATTGGCATTTCTGTCTTTTCTGTAAATGTTATAACCTTGTATTGCTACCACTGTATCATCAAAGGTATTATCTAAGTGAGTTTCAGTGATAGTCAAAATATGAATGTCATCTATTACTAGTAAATTATTGATTTCATGAACCTTGTTTCTTCAGCAACATATGTTAACGTGGGTTATTTTGAGCACTTTTCTTCTGGGATTCTTACTTGTTTCCATTGCTTTACTGGGAAGCTTAGCAGAAGTAGATATGCTCATGCTATTTATGTTAGTGCAGGGTGAGCTGCACACAGTGGATTTCCTCCTAGGGCACACCGCCTCAGTGCTAACAGTATAAATCTGGTCCATAGGTACATGATTACTGCATACAATAGCCGTAGCATCAGCAGAGGCATTCAGGGCAGTTAGAGGGACATAAATTAGGTTACTTACATTGAGTCTACCAACGCCCCTGATATAATGTACATTTGGTAGGGATTACCTGAGCTGGGCTTGGGTCAGTGATAAGTCATTGTCTCATTGCAGCCGTATAATGATTTGGGTGTATCCCATCCTCCTTATAAAACGTGTTTTGTTTCCAAAAGTCTTGAAATGGTCAACAAAAGTTACACCCATTGAGCTGCAATAATCACGTAGCCAGTTGCGAAGAGAAATAATCCTCCTAAAGTGTTCAATGCCACGATTCAGAGGGCACAGGGACAGATATGATGGGTCTTTTGTTAGTGTCTTGCAGAGAGTCAATCAGCGCTTTAAAATCAAGTTTCAACTGTTCAGAGCTGCCCTTCGTAATGTCATTAAAACCCACATGGACTACAATAGAATCTATTTCTATGTCCTGACGTAGTACATTCGGGAACAGCTTAGTAATGTCATTTACTCAAGCTCCGGGATAGGACATTTTTTTTGCACCAGGAACTGTCATATTTCTTACCATGGAGCTGCCCAAAATCACAGCTGGCGAGAAGGACGAGGAAATCAGCCAACTCCCACGCTTCACAGGATTCGCAGAACCCTTTATGGACGGGCGAGAGGCAGGATAACTTGAGCCCGTTGCTCCCATTGCCTGGTGCAGGCCTCTGAGAGATGGAGAAGCCCCGCTCGATCCAGAGCAGGGATGTAAGGTTGACAACTTTGACTTCGACATCGTAGGAGTAGACACTGCAGCTGCAGACACAGGCACTTCCAGAAATGAAGGATCAGGAAGATCAGACTCCAGGACGGCAAAACTGTTTGTTGTTTGTATCCGCTCCGGGCCTCTCGTTAGGAGTGTAGACTGCTTTGCAGGAGTCCGCTGTCTTCTTCAATCGTCATTGATTGTCTTGCTCCTCTTGCTGTGCTCCTTCAACTCCGCTATCACATGGGGAAGCTCCGGGTAACACCGGCCAGTCGGATAACAACAAACGACAAGGCAGAGATGCATCCAACAAGCGCAAACTCCATCCAGGCACCTGGGTAGAAAAGATAAACATTCCACTCTGCGTTTTCCACAGTTTCTTACGTAGGCTGTCGACCTGCGTGATCAAGGAAGCCACCTCAATCCTCAGCAAGGAAACAATTGCAGCATTGAATCTCTGACTGATCCGGTTTGTCTCGAAACAAAGTGTAGTAGATACAGCTCCTACAGCGCTGGAACCGTTCATTTATTTCTCCAGACAAAGAGGGCTCCATTGCAAAACTCATCTGGTACCAACTTCTTTAGCTTGAAGGCTAGCAGCTAAGCATCTCTATCAAGCAGGCTTCAACTTGTCTGTTAAGCGGGATTCTGGGACGAAAAATAGCATTCCTGGCTGTTAAAAGCTAACCGCGTCATGGAATCCACGCAAAAACAAGTTCGGTATACATATTTCATGAATATTCCTTATATTTTAGTCAAAAATAACAAACTGAGTGTTTCCAGCATACAGTGTTCAACCGCGAACTCTGAATATTGGAGAAGCAACTTTAGCCAATCGAAATCCCGATCACACTAGCTAGGCTCAATCTAACAGTCGTCTCGCACCAAACTGCGCATGTGCAGGCCGTCAAATCAAAGGCACGCTTTCGTTATAAAGTTGTTTTTGACTAAATTGAAAACGTTTCAGTTTGTCACTTTCATGAGGTTGGAGTAATAACATATTCAACTACTTTAGACATTGGCTCAAATCTAGGTTGTGCCTTTAGATTTCAAGAAAATGAACAACAAAATAGGAACTGTTCACGTCTCTCATTGACTTCTCAAACCCCAGGCCTGGTCTGTTTGATCTGTTTCGCAAGGGTTCCCGGAAGCCTCGCAATGTTGGGCTTCTAGAAACTTTGTGAAAAGAACATGTAGCCAACCATTGATCGTGTTTCCATGCTCAGATGTTGCATGCATCAAGCAATTTTCGCGTGCTATCTCATCGACTGTATCATCAAGTTAGATATTCACTTTTGTTTATTATCTATTTCACTTGCTTTGGCAATGTAAGCATATCTTTCCCATCCAATAAAGCCCCTTAAATTGAAATGGATTACTTTAACTATTTGCACATCGTTACAACACGGTATAGACATAATATGGAAATGTCTTTATTCTTTTGGAACTTGTGTTAGTAATAATTTCTGTTCACTTTTTATTGGAGGAGCAGGAGAACGTAAACATATGTTTCCCATGCCATGAAAGCCCCTTGAATTGAATTGATTGCTATAACATATGATATGGTTAGCTGATATTGAAAATGCATTTCCATGTGTTGTAAGATCTGGCATCCGTCAGCAACACCAGAGGAACGCTTCCGTTGCATGTACCAGAGTATACGTCATTCATGTGCGACGGTGAAACGCCCCTACCTAGAAGTAGAAGATGGACGTCGAACGGCTGTTGGCATTGCGACTAGTTTAGCTCTCAATTAGAATACAGTGCAGGTTTATTCCAGACACGTTGTTATTATAAAGCAAAAACAAACTTCTGTTGCTGAATTTTGACAGACCAATTTCATTCATCACCGTCAGTGTCTGGTCAACTAGCTAGCTGATGTTAGCTTGCTTGGCAGCTAACAGTAACGTTATCTTATTTTTTCGGGTTTAGCTAGTGAGCTAGCTAACTTGTCAAGAAATTACATTATTTATTGGCATGGTGAATGGTACCTTGTTGGATTTGCTTATAGCGAAATAGTTATTTTTCACGTTTGAACTATTAACTAGTCTCAGGCGGCCTTCGCAGTCGGCGCAAGCTGGCCAGCGCAGTAACGTTAGCTACTGTAGTTAGCTAACTATGGCTTCCAGGCGAGGAAATTGTAACAGTGGCATGGATTCTCCGTTGAATAGCAATAGCACAGCCGGTGGTGCTAATCGTAAACAAAGTATAATCAACGCCCCAAACCGAGCTGGGACTGAGTCTTGTTGTGATCGTAAAGTAGAGAAAGCTGAATATGCGCACCAAGCATGCCAGGGCAACATGACTGTATCCTCACTCAAGACACGGTTAGCACCGACCATTCGAACCACGTTATCCGCTGCTGTGGATACCCTCTTGGGCGAGGTAGTACTTGTGCTCAACGAGACCCAACAAGAGCTGGTTAACAAGGAGCAGGAGAACGAAAGACTCAAAGTGGAATTGAGGACATTGCAGGAATGCCTTAGCAGCGCCCAAAAGTTAATTGACCAGTTGCAAATTCCTTTCCCTGGTGCACAGACCATGGGTCAGTCAGTTTTCGCCCCCTCTCTCACATCTATTGGCTCTATGAACACAAGTATGGACAGGGACCGCCAGAGCCACCGTAATGTCAATGGTGCGGACGGACGGTGTGTTTCCGGGGTCGACCTAGAGATGAGTGGCTCTCTCAGTGAGTCTCTGCATGGGTACGACTCCAGGGATGACTATAAAATGTGTCAGCTCTCTATCCAACCAGACGGCTCTGTGACCAACCATTCTATGGACTCTTATGCTGCCAACACACCTAACATCTGCTCTGACCACAGCCGGCCAGGTAAATTATTCCTATTTGTTATAAGGAAATCCTATGTATATATGTAGATATAACAATTTAGAATATCACTTCCTACACTATATATACAAAAAAAAGTGGACACCCATTCAAATCAGTCTATAAAGCTATTTCAGCCACACCCGTTGCTGACAGGTGTATAAAATCGAGCACACAGCCATGCAGTCTCCATAGACAAACAGGCAGTAGAATGGCCTTACTGAAGAGCTCAGTGACTTGCAACATGGCACCGTCATAGGATTCCACCTTTCCATCAAGACAGTTAATCAAATGTCTGCCCTGCTAGAGCTGCTCCGGTCAACTGTAAGTGCTGTTATTGTGAAGTGGAAACGTCTAGGAGCAACAATGGCTCAACCGCGAAGTGGTAGGCCACACAAGCTCACAGAATGGGACCGCTGAAGCGCATATCTCGTAAAAATCATCAGGCCTCGGTTGCAACACTCTATCGCGTTCAAAACTGCCTCTGGAAGCAACGTCAGCACAAGAACTGTTCGTCTGGAGCTTCATGAAATGGATTTCTATGGCTGAGCAGCTGCACACAAGCCTAAGATGGAGCAGTGGAAACGCGTTCTCTGGAGTGATGAATCACACTTCGTATTCTGGCAGTCCAACGGACCAATCTGGGTTTGGAGGATGCCAGGAGAATGATACCTGCCCCAATGCCTAGTGCCAACTGTAATGTTTGGTGGAGGAGGAATAATGGCCTGGGGCTGGTTTCAATGGTTTGGGCTAGGCCCCTTAGATCCAGTGAAGGTAATTCTTAACCCTATGACATTCTAGATGATTCCGTGCTTCCAAATTTAAGGCAACAGTTTGGGAAGGCCTTTTTCTGTTTCAGCACAACGATGCCCTCGTGCACAAAGGGAGATCCATACAGAAATGTTTTGTCGATCGGTGTGGAAGAACTTGACTGGCCTGCACAGAGCCCTGACCTCAACCCAATCGAACACCTTTAAGGGGAATTGCAATGCTGACTGCGAGCCAGGCCTAATCGTCCAACATCAGTGCCCAACCTGACTAGTGCGCTTATGGCTGAATGGAAGCAAGTCCCCACAGCAATGTTCTAACATCTTTTGGAAAGCCTTCCCAGAGGAGGGTAGGCTGTTATCGCAGCAAAAGGGGGACAAACTCCATATTAATGCACAGGATTTTTGATGAGCTGCTGTCCACATGAATTAAGTCATGTATTGTATGTGTTGTAGTTAATGCCATTCATTTGGAATGAATTGAAACATTTGATTATCTGTGTGCTTACAGCCCTTTCTGTTATTTTGTACTAAACAGATGAGAGGAGGCAGCAGCAGGGGACACGAGCAGGAGGAACAAGATTTGAGATCAAAGAAGAGCAGGGGCCTGGTTCAAGTTCAGGTCCAGGGCAGGCTTGCAGGAGAGGGCCAGGGCCGAGGAGCACCGGGGGTGCTGGCGGCAGTGAGCAGACGGCCCAGAATGTGGGTGATCTGGGATATATCCATGTGGTGGAGCAGGAGGGGTCATCGCGCTCCGGCAGCTACTCTCTTCGTCACCCGAAACCCATGAGGCCACGTACTGCCACTGGTGGTCCGGCTCAGGGTGGACTGGCAGGACAGAAAGCAGTGTTGAGGTCTCCTGGAACAGTGGGAATTGACAGCATATCCCCAGGGAGGGCGGGAGAGACAGCAGGACCATCCACCTCTCCAGGAGACCCAGATGCAGATCGCCCCCACCACTGTCTAGAGTGTGGGAAGACCTTCCGCCTCATCTCCAGCCTGAAGAAGCACATCCGCATCCACACGGGAGAGAAGCCCTACCCATGTGGGGTCTGTGGCCGCCGCTTCCGTGAGTCAGGGGCCCTGAAAACCCATCTTCGCATTCACACAGGCGAGAAGCCCTACTCCTGCTCTGAATGTCCTAAAATCTTCCGCCATTTAGACGGCCTGCGCAAGCACCAGCGCACCCACACTGGTGACAAGCCCTACGTGTGTGCCATCTGTGGCAAGCGTCTGAGCCGACTGCAGCACCTGAAGCACCACCAGCGCATCCATACTGGAGAGAAGCCCTGCATCTGCCCCTTCTGCAACCGCACCTTCAAGGAGCCTGCGGCGCTGCGCAAGCATGTCCGCACTCACCGTGAGGAGTCTGGCAACATGGAGGCAGGCCTGGGAGAGGAGCCAGACCCAGACGCCCTGGACAACATCAACAGCCTCCATCCTGCTGCCCCCTCCCCTCAGATGAGGTTTGATGAGTGGGGAGCTGAAGGGGATGATGTGGACTGTGTGTAGTATGGCAACATCCTTCTGCCTAGATCATTAAGAACATGACAGTAAAGAGTCTTCCTATTCCATTACTCTACTGTGTGAGGAAGTCTAAAATTCCATCCCTGAGAAACAGGCTATCTACATCCTTAGTATTGTCACTTGACCAGGGTAGCCTATTCATTTCAGAAACACTTCATGTGCCTGTCTGACCCCCTGACATATACTTTAGTGCATTATAATCTTAGAAATGTGAAAGTAGTTTATAGAATATGAAATGTACCCATGTCTCATGTCCCCCTTCTCCCATACAACTCCACAACCTACCTGGTGTGTATCATCATTGTCTGCTGGAGATACTCATCCTTTAAGGTGCTCGTCATGTGTATTTTGATATGGAATGGAGTTATATGCAACCATGTCCAAAGACTATTTTATAGAATTGTAACAATAGTTAGTTTGCTACTATTAATGCCACCGCCATGGTGACATTAAATGGAGACTCAGCGATGTGACGTTACCATGAACAGCAAGGCCTTGTTAGCAGTGGTGGGGGAAAAGTACCCAATTGTAAAAGTAAACATACCTAAACAGACAATGACTCAAGTGAATGTCACCCAGTAAAATACTGGAGTAAAAGTCTAAAAGTATTCAGTTTTAAATATACTTAAGTATCAACAGTAAATGTATTGCTAAAATATACCTAAGTATCAATTGTAAAAGTATAAATTGACATTCCTTATATTAAGCAAACCACGTGGCACCATTTTCATGTTCTATTAATTTATGGATTGCCAGAGGCACACTCCAACATTCAGACATAATTTACAAATGAATAATGTGTATTTAGTGAGTCCGCCCCTGGTCCATTTTCCTGTCCATTTTCCTGTCCTGCTAAGCATTCAAAACGTATCGAGTACTTTTGGGTGTCAGGGAAAATGTATGGAGTAAAAAAGTACATTATTTTCTTTAGGAATGTAGTGAAGTAAAAGTTGTCCAGAATTTAAATAGTGAAGTACAGCTAACCAAAAAAACCTACTTAAGTTTTACTTTCAAGTATTTTTACCTAAGTACTTTACACCACTGCTTGTTAGAACCCACCCACACAGATATACTGATAAACAGCTGCATATATTTGTACCAGCCAGGAGTTCCTTACTGTCTCATGCAGTGTGATAGCTGTGTGGTAATGCTGCCCAGATTAGCTTCTTCCTACTCTCTTCGTCAGAAGTCAATATTTATAGTCACGTCATATTGCTGAATGTACTTTTAACGATTAATGCCACCATGAAATGTAAATATGTAATCACTTGCAATTGTTCTAATTCTTCCTGTTATTGATCGGCCCATTCAGAGTGAAAATGGACACCATCTCTATCTGAAGGAGTGTTTGTCTGATTAGAACAGAGCACATTTAGTTTCAGCCTTTTAGCTGTCAATCTCTGTCCCAGTGTATTATCCTTGTAAACTGGTCCATCTGCAATTATGGAAATTTCCAGTACTAATTTAAATCCCCTCTAAATAGGTTGACAATACTGAGAATATACAGTAGCAGTCAAAAGTTTGGACACCTACGCATTCAAGGGTTTTTCTTTATTTTTTACTATTTTCTACATGGAGGAATAATAGTGAAGACATCAAAACTATGAAATCACACACATGGAATCATGTAGTAACCAAAAAAGTGTTAAACAAATCAAAATATATTTTATTTGAGATTTTTTGAAGTAGCCACCCTTTGTCTTGACAGCATTGCACACTCTTGGCATTCTCTCAACCATGAGATAAGAGCGTCTGCTAAATGACTTAAATGTAAATGTATGAGGTAGTGACCTGGAATGCATTTCAATTAACAGGTGTGCCTTGTTAAAAGTTCATTTGTGGAATTTCTATCCTTCTGAATGCATTTGAGCCACTCAGTTTTGTTGTGACAAGTTATGGGTGGTTGACAAAAGATAGCCCTATTTTGTAAAAGACCAAGTCCATATTATGGCAAGAACAGCTCATATAAGCAAAGAGAAACGACAGTCCATCATTACTTTGACTGACCTTCGTCTTAATCTGGAAAATTTCAAGAACTTTGAAAGTTTCTTCAAGTGCAGTTGCAAAAACCATCAAGCACTATAATAAAACTGGCTCTCATGGGGACCGCCACAGGAAAGGAAGACCCAGAGTTACCTCTGCTGCAGAGGATAAATTCATTAGAGTTACCAGCCTCAGGAATTGCAGCCGAAATCCTTCAGAGTTCAAGTAACAGACACATCTCAACATCAACTGTTCAGAGGAGACATTCATGGTTGATTTGCTGCACAGAAACCACTACTAAAGGACACCAATAATAGGAAGAGACTTGCTTGGGCCAAGAAACACAAGCAATGGACATTTGAGTCCAAATTTGAGATTTTTGGTTCCAACCGCCATGTCTTTTGTGAGACGCAGAGTAGGTGAACGGATGATCTCCGCATGCGTGGTTCCCACCGTGAAGTATGGAGGAGGTGTGGGGGTGCTTTGCTGGTGACACTGTCTGTGATTTATTTAGAATTCAAGGCACACTTAACCAGCATATCTACCACAGCATACTGCAGCAGTCCCACTAAGCGCATACCAAATGGGATAATCGTTTGTTTTTCAACAGGACAATGATCCAACACACCTCCAGGCTGTGTAGGTGCTATTTGACCAAGAAGGAGAGTGATGGAGTGCTGCATCAGATGACCTGGCCTACACAATCACCTGACCTCAACCCAATTGAGATTTGGCATGAGTTGGACCGCAGCGTGAAGGAAAGCAGCCAATAAGTGCTCAGCGTATGTGGGAACTCTTTCAAGACTTTTGGAAAAGCATTCCAGGATAAGCTGGTTGAGAGAATGCCAAGAGTGTGCAAAGCTGTCGTCAAGGCAAAGGGTGGCTACTTTGAAGAATATAAAATATATTTTGTTTTGTATAACACTTTTTTGGTTACTTCGTGATTCCATATGTGTTATTTCATAGTTTTGATGTCTTCACTATTATTCTACAATGTAGAAAATAGTAAAACAAAAGAAAAACCCTTGAATGAGTAGGTGTGTCCACACTTTTGACTGGTACTATACTTTAAAATGCACCGCTGGAGTTACATCCATCATATGTAGTGGGTTCTCTGGACCCAAGGCAACAGGGTCATGTACTGCATTCAGTGGTTATTTTTGCACGTACATTTTTAACAAAATGTCAAATTTTGAAGAACAGGATTTTGCTATGACCTGTCCTCCTGTGTTTAAAATGTATTTTTGACCCATGATGCATCGTTACTTTGTCTTAATGTTATAATATACTTATTAAAGGGCCTTTGTTCATATTGTGTTCTCTTAGTTATGCTTATTATTGTACAGTGTATTCAGTCCCCTTGACTTCGTCCATATTTTGTTATGTTAAAGCCTTATTCTAAAATGGTTTAAAATGGGGGGGTTTTCACAATCTACACACAATACCCCATAATGAGCTATTTTCAAGGTCGCTCCAGAGATGTTCGATCGGAAAGACTCAAGGACATTCAGAGCCTTGTCCCAAAGCAGCACCTGCGTTGTCTTGGCTGTGTAGGGATGTTGTCCTGTTGGAAGGTGAACCTTCACCGCAGTCTGAAGTCTTGAGTGCTCTGGAGCAGGTTTTCATCAAGGATCTCTCTGAATTTTGCTCCGTTCATCTTTCCCTCTCCTGATTAATCTCCCTGCCCCTGAAAAACATCCCCACAGCATGATGCTGCCACCACCATGCTTCACCGTAGTGAGGGTGCCATGTTTCTTCCAGACGTGATGCTTGGCATTCAGGTCAAAGAGTGCAATCTTAGTTTCCTCAGACCAGAGAATCTTGTTTCTCATGGTCTGAGAGTCCTTTAGGTGCCTTTTGGCCAACTCCAAGAGGGCTGTCGTGCCTTTTACTGAGGAGTGGCTTCCATCTGGCCACTCTATTGTAAAGGCCTGATTGGTGGAGTGCTGCAGAGATGGTTGTCCTTCTGGAAGGTTCTCTCCTCTCCACAGAGGAACTCTGGAGCTCTGTCAGCGTGACCATCGGGTTTTTGGTGACCTCCCTGGCTGAGGCCCTTCTTCCCTGATTGCTCACTTTTGCCGGGCAGACAGCTCTAGAAAGAGTCTTGGTGGTTCCAAACTTATATTTAAGAATGATGGAGGCCACTGTGGACCTACAATTCTTCGGGACCTACAATGCTGCAGAAATGTTTTGGTACCCTTCCCCAGATCTGTGCCTCGACACAATCCTGTCTCGGAGCTCTACGGACAATTCCTTCGACATCAGGGCTAGGTTTTTGCTCTGACATGCACTGTCAACTGCATTTTATGTAATCAATAGTGCTATATTTCTTGATCTTGCTATGAGGGCTTGAGCTTGCACTATTTTTCACAAGGTTTATGAGGCTTAGTGGCAGTACAATTTCAAGTCAACAGTGGAGTGCAGCCATATTAAATGTAAGATGTTCTTGGTTGAGGCGGAGTTGAAAACACTGTCCTCTGTGGTCTCTCTGGTGTGGTCAGACTGGTGCTCCCTGTGCTTTTGATTCACACTCATTTTCCAGCCATGCAACCAGAGTAGTGACCCTGCTTCCTTCCGTGACGGATATGGCCCTGCGGATACCCTCACCCAAAGACCACTCACAAACAATGACACACGGCCACCCTGGATTGATTAAAATGACAGCCTTGTGTAAATGTGAACAGAAAAACAGACACTCATTCCCAATTCTTTCCACAGGGCCCTCGTCATAAATGTTGATGACATGCTAGTAGACCAAGTCACAGGATATGACTGGAGAAGCACCATATTTAACAATCAGGCTAATGGAAAACCAGTAGCATACAAAGGTTAGAAAAATAGAACAACCCTGCCAAAAACAGCCAAACACTTCCATCCCTTGTCAAACTTGCGCACAGCAGTCACTCCTTGTTTTCCCAGTCCCACTGAAATGTGAGGGCTGATCTCTGTGATGTCTAGGCCCACAGCCCCCACCCTTCCCTGGCCCTGTGGTCTCACCGTCTGTCCAAGGGAACCACTGACCCAGTCTGGTGCTGTTCTGGCTTTCACAGTTATCCCACGTGATGATTGTCTTGATATGGAAGATGAATATGTGTTGTAATGAGTCACAGTAGCTTTACTACTTGGTTTGTAAGTAATAACTATTGAGTTTACAAAGGGGGTAATTTCACACAATTGCCCCAGTGTGTATCGTGTCTGTTTCGCAACAGAAGTAACTGGAATCCCTTTGTCCCCTCTGCGACTATAGAAATTAGGCAGTGATGTAGCCCCCCCCCCTTTTCTATAGCTGTGACTTCCTGACATTCCTGTCATGTGTATGAGTGGCAGTCAGTGATCAGACCTTTGATAGCTCTGTGTGCAGGTGGTGGTGTCCCGAGTGTATATTTCCAACTCACCATTTCTCATCTGTTTAGTCTGAGTACCTCTATCCCGTTCTAATGTTAAAAGCTGGACTGGGCTCTTGACTCAGTTATTTGTTTTGTTGGGGTGTGAGTGAAGGTGCTTGAGTAGGTGTTTGTATGTGTTACAGCTCCACTGGGTTCTATTTTTGTGAGCTCCTGTGAGTTTTTAAAATTATTCGATTGTGAGTTTGCATGTGAATGTTTTGTGCAAGTGTGTCTTGGCAAGGCATGTCGCTGTGAGGGGGAGAAGCGGAGGCAGAGAAATGTGAGAGCAGCCTGTGAACTCTCTCCAGGCCCATGCAGTCATTCCTTAGCGACTGAAAGCAAACATTCTTACTTTTCGGGGAGGAAGTGACTCAACCCCTCTCCCCAACTCTCACTTTCTCCTCCTGGCCAATCACATGACCCAACCGGATGATATTCCTGACCCCAACTGTACATCATTAACTGATTGTGAAGGTCAACTAATCATCATGGTGTGTGGTCTGTAAAAGGCACTTAATGGTCAATCCGAGGTCTGCATTGGCCGTGCAGCATTTACGGTGACATGGCTTCTTGAGAAGTCAGGGCATTCATATTTCTTGTGCTTCGCGAGCAGTGCAGAGCTGTTGTGAAGGAAGTTGTCAAGGAAGTGAATTTGTGTTTATATAGGACCTCTCGCCCCACCTACCGTCAACCAATCATGTCAATGTGGAGCTATACAGAGCCCTCTCCATTGTTACAAAATTTGAGAGGCGCACTGCGATGCGGTACAGAGCTCAATTTGCCCTCTGCATGCCTATGAAGTCTCCGCAATTGTGTCACACCATCCATACAGCGCCTCCGACCACATTTTCAGATCAAGCATAAATTGTCTCAGCCTACTCCCCTTTCCGTATGTGGTAATGCTCTGTTGTTACTTCATATTTTCTTTATATTTAATTTCACTACTAAATAAAAATCCAGTATACTTTGATCGGATAGCAAGATTTGGCACTATTACTGTCTCATCCAGTCGTTGTGCTGTCTCATACACTACCATTCAAAAGTTTGGGGTCACTTAGAAATATCCTTGTTTTTGAAAGAAAAGCACATTTTTTGTCCATTAAAATAACATAAAATTGATCAGAAATACAGTGTAGAC
Organism: Salvelinus fontinalis; assembly: GCF_029448725.1. Classification (NCBI taxonomy): domain Eukaryota; kingdom Metazoa; phylum Chordata; class Actinopteri; order Salmoniformes; family Salmonidae; genus Salvelinus; species Salvelinus fontinalis. Next base: position 1,838,136 of record NC_074674.1, read on the forward strand.
ATTGTTAACTACATAGGCGTACAGAAGAAGCCCATTATCAGCAACCATCACTCCTGTGTTCCAATGGCACGTTGTGTTAGCTAATCCAAGTTTATCATTTTAAAAGGCTAATTGATCATTAGAAAACCCTTTTGCAATTATGTTAGCACAGCTGAAAACTGTTGTCCTGCTTAAAGAAGCAATAAAACTGGCCTTCTTTAGACACGTTGAGTATTTGGAGCATCAGCATTTGTGGGTTCTCTTACAGGCTCAAACTGGCCAGAAACAATTAACTTTCTTCTGAAACTAGTCAGTATATTTTTGTTCTGAGAAATGAAGGCTATTCCATGTGAGAAATTGCCAAGAAACTGAAGTTCTCATACAACGATGTGTACTACTCCCTTCACAGAACAGCGCAAACTGGCTCTAGCCAGAATAGAAAGAGGAGTGGGAGGCCCCAGGCCACAACAGAGCAAGAGGACAAGTACATTAGAGTGTCTAGATTTTAGGAACAGACGCCTCACAAGTCTTCGACTGGCAGCTTCATTAAATAGTCCCCCCAAAACATCAGTCTCAACGTCAACAGTGAAGAGGCGACTCCGGGATGCTGGCCTTCAAGGCAGAGTTCCTCTGTCCAGTGTCTGTGTTCTTTTTCCCATCTTAATATTTTATTTTTATTGACCAGTCTGAGATATGGCTTTTTCTTTGCAACTCTGCCTAGAAGGCCAGCATCCCGGAGTCGCCTCTTCACTGTTGATGTTGAGACGGGTGTTTTGTGGGTTTCAGCTACAATAGTCGTTTACAACATTAACAATGTCTACACTGTATTTCTGATCAATTTGATGTTATTTTAATGGACAGAAAATGTGCTTTTCTTTCAAAAACAAGGACATTTCTAAGTGAATCCAAACTTTTGAACGGTAGTGTATGTACCAATATTGGTCATTAATTTTTCATTTGTCCAGATATGAGATAGGCCTAAATTATGAGGGCTAATTATTCATGTTTTTTGGGGGAAACAGTTTTCTCAACAGGCACCTCTTTTCCTCCCACAACTGTAACTGTAACTGTAAGCTAGATTCTTCTGAATGAGGAGCTGCTACGCACTGTTGGCAGTTCACACTATTTGATTAGGAGGTGTTTTCCAGAGCGACACGCACAGCTGTGCGGTTATCTTTCGCTGGATGGGAGGATAGGGGGCGTTAGAGAAATGACCAACATGCCTGGTCTGCTACCAGCCCTCTCTGTAGAGGATTGGCTCCCTCTCCCTCTCTCCTCCCCTTCTTTCCCTAACCCAGATACGCACACGCCAACCATCCAAGCAACATCAGGGAGAAAAGAGAGCGAGAAAGCGGGTAGGAAAAGGGGAAAGTTATCTCGGTAACTTTTGGGTTGTTAACGGTGTCCTGTATTTTAGCAACAAAAAATGCATATATTTTACTGTTCTGAATGAATAATTGTTATATGCAGGGTGACTGAAATGAGCTGTTTTGAAAGGAAAGGAAGGAAGAAGTACACCACTGGAGTTTTCTCCATACTTTTGTCGTTGTATGAGGAACCTTTATAATCAACATTTTGGAATATCTACGGAAGTTAGTCGGCTGTTTTCAGGGTTCGATTGAAAGGAATTCCGACTCCATTGGTGGTTTGGTCCGTGCTAAACAGACTTTAGGAGCATTCAATTTTGCCACCGTGAATGCCGCCATCTCTTCGTGCACGGCAGTGAAGGATGCCAGGATGCCTTCTCTGATCATTTCCCATCTGCTCGTCATCTGGCTGGGTGTCCAGAGGCTGGCCTGGTGCGCAGAGCGCGCATCCACCCGGGAGCGCTTCAAAGTGGTCATCGCCCCTCTCATCTGCAAGAGGATTTGTTTGAAAGGCCAGTGCCAGGACACCTGTGAGCAGGGCAACAATACCACACTGATAGGCGAGAACGGACAGTCAGCGGATACTCTCACAGGTCCTGGATTCAGAGTGGGTGAGTGGTTGGTTTGATGCCCTTTTTGGCGACATATTTCTGAACAATATCAGTCCTACTAGGGAAGAAATTGCACATAGGCCCCTAGGCCTAAAAAATCTAAATCAAAAGAAACAATTACATCTCAGTGGAAACTTTACTATTACCTTGCATTTCTCAGACATGGCTCATTGGCATATTTCAGCTTTGCCCCTCCTCTAACCACATCTCCACATTGTCTGGCTGGCATGTGTTGAGTCTATCTGCACAGTATCAGATAAACTGTGGTAAGGCATGGAGCCTTATACTAGTTTACACTCTTGAGCCTACACTGGAGTTGACTTTCCTCTCCCACTGCCCTGTAAAGGAGGTGGCCAGTAACAGGTCATTCACTCACAACACACTCACAATCAGGGGCGTAGGAGCTACTCTGACATTGGCGGGGACACATTTTGCTACTGGGTTCCAGGGGCATGCCCCCTGATTTAATAAATAAATAAAAACAGGTTTTAAATGCTAATTTATAGTGACTTTTGAGAAGATTATACAGACAAATCTTAACTTACAAATAGGCACATTTACAAGTCTAAGAGGGACCTTGCATAGGGGCACTTACTCTGGTACAGCCCAATTAGTCTTGGGGCCATGGCCATTCTTACTGCGCATTCATAATACCAGTGTGACTGTTAATGGGGACATATTCAATTAAACAAACATTTTGTACTCTTTTTCTGCTAATGTATGATTTTCCTAGTATGTCAGGTTGTTACTACTGCTGCTCTACATACTGTATGGTTTGAAACTTAACATAATATTTTTAATGCATAATACAGTTATTAAACTGTAATAATAACCAGCAACATACACAGTTGACTGTTCTAATTTTTTTAAAGGTACACATGACATGTCAAACTGAAATTAATCAATATCTCCACTCAATTATCAAAAATTAAATATCATGGTTGCCGCTCTCCTGCATAAAGTTAAAGGGATACATTGGGATTTTGGCAATGAGGCCATTTATCTACTTCCCCAGAGTCAGATGAACTCGTGGATACCATTTTTTTGTCTCTGTGTGCCAGTGGGGGCTCATCGGGGGAGGAAGTGGAGGACCATCTGCCTCAGTGAATTTCATAAAAAATGTAAATAGTGAAACATAAAAAATGTTATCCTTTTTAGATAAAACTAAATATATTCACGTCAACAAATAATTTATTAAAACACACTGTTTTACAACGAAGGTCTCAACAGCACTCTCTGGGGTAGCAACATGATTTAGCCATAAGACAGCTAGTTTCTGTCCTTCAATACAAAACCTAGGAGGCTCATGGTTCTCAATAGTGGAACAGTTTTGAACAAATTAATTTCTTGAAAAATAAAGGAAAAGCAAGAAAGAGTGAGCCAGCTATATTTCATTGTATTTTTTTCACTTTCACATACTTAGCTAGCAAATGCAGCTAGCTAGTTTAGCCTACTCAAACACACGGCTCAAACAGAGAGGGATGCTATGTTTGCTAGCTGGCTATGGCTATCCAACACTGGACCTCTTCCAAGTCAAGGTAAGCTTTGGGTTTTATTAATTTATTGCCACCGTTGTAACTGCTGAAGTACTTGCTGTACTCTGCACTGCATGATTTTAGCGGATTTACTAATGCATTAGTTCTAGTAGCTATGTTGACTATGAAATTAGCTAATATGGTGACAACAATGTAGGCTGTGTGTAGCAGTTAGCGATTATGGTATGAAGGTTTGACTTGGAATGTTTTTTTCGCCTGGTCTCAGACAGCTATTGTGTTGTGCAATGAAGTTCACAAGCGAAGGGAAAAGGTGAGAGGAGGAGAGCTCGTAAATGTGAGAAGGAATTATACAATGAGCAAGGTGATCATGCTGTTCGTATGTGGCTGCTATGAAATTTAACTGTGTTTGCGGCCAGGTGATCAGGGGGTCTATTCATGACGCCGATTCTGTTTAAAAACATTTCTTAAATGAATGCAAACGAAACAGGAGTAAACATACCTGAATTTTTCCAATAGAAACTCTCCTTCGCAACTGTTTGGAGTGGACTAATGATTGCACCCTAGATCAGCTAGATGCAGGCAAGAGTGTGCAAGGCGGTATTGAATCTGTCACTTTCTGTCACTGTGTTTACTATTATTTTTCTCTCGCTCTGTGCACCTACGTTGTAAACTTTCATTCATAGGCTAGGTTGTAGCAACCACATGATGGGTATAGGGAAAATTTGAGTATCATGTAGTAGCCTAAACCTAATGATGTTACATTGAGCTGAGTGAATGGAATATGAATCATCCAATATGCTGTAATAGAAATAAGTCCATGCTCATTTAAAAAAAATCGCCCTTCCTCATTTTAAATGTCAGTTTGAAGGAAGTTTCTAACTAGCGTCCTTTGGGTGGTGGACCATTCTTGATACACACGGGAAACTGTTGACTGTGTGAAACCCAGCAACGTTGCAGTTCTTGACACAAACTTGTTCGCCTGGCACCTACTATCATACCCTGTTCAAAGGCACTTACAATTTTTGTCTTGTTCATTCACCCTCTGAATTGTACACATACACAAGTAATGTCTCAATTGTCTCAAGGCTTAACAATTCTTCTTTAACCTGATTCCTGCCCTTTATCAACGCTGTTTGAAGTTGATTTAACAAGTGACATCAATAAGGGACCATAGCTTTTACCTGGATTCACCTGGTCAGTCTATGTCATGGAAAGAGCATTATGTTTTGTATACTCAGTGTATATGATCATTCAGATTGATTCACAGTTCACAGTATGACAGATCATCAATGAACTTTATGGCCTTGGAGTGGCACTTCTAACTATCTTACCTGTTGGTTTGAGAGAGCACTGTTATTATTTGCTCAGCTTTTCATTAGTCGTGATTAGGGGGTATCCCTTTCTGTGATTAGGGGGTATCCCTTTCTGTGTTGATCCGTGTGGGGCCCAAGGTTATTTTAGGTTGACTTACCCCCCAACCCCACAATTAAGGCAGACTACGATTTGTTTTAGAATGCGAACAGGTCCCAAAAATAAACTGCAGTGGTAAAAATAAACGAGAACACTGATTCAGTCACTGTGAAAGCTACATTTATGCAAATACAGCGGAGGTCGTCCTTGAAGTGTTGGCTGTGGGGCATCGTGGTCAAGAGGGTTAGAGCAATATTCACATTCACTTAGGCCCACACATTTCCTATACATTTACACAAATCTTTCCCATGTTTTTATTTAAAAAAATACAACTAATGACTGTAATTTCAGTTGACCCTGTCATGGTGTTTTCGAAGAGATTTTGTTTTGGAAAATATTGTAGTGAAATATGAAGTTGCTAAGCTTTTTCTTCCACCAGCCCTTCATTACAGAACTACAGCATATTTGTAAATTACAAAAAGGGGTTTTGTCATAATGAACTATATTTTTCTGCAATGTAAATGAATTGTTCACACTTTGTAAAAAAAACAACATCAGAATGTCCCTGCATGTATTCTCCAGTTGTAATTACAGTACAATATGGGATTATTCATTTTGTGTAATCTGAATATTTGGTCTAGAGAATCAAACTAGTGTACAATCGGGCCTGTGTCTGTATTGTACAGGTACTGTAAGCTGCATTAACCCAGGCTTTTGTCCAGTTGTGTGAGTTTGTCTGGCTGGGGCTACAGAGTGCAACCTAAGGCAGCGTAACTTTTGGCAGACCAAAGGTGTGTGTGGACTGTTCACTCAATGGACATGCAGAATTTTCTCTTTAGCATGTTTCAATGGCCGCTGGTCAATGACAACAACAACGCTTTTCCATATCTGAGTGGCTGTGACATTCAGCACCACAGCGAAACTGAGGCCTAGACTGAGCAAACCTGCCAGAACCTTGCCGTGGTGCAGTTTGCTTCCAAATGCAGTCATTTTCTGCCTAATGATTCAAGATTGTCTTTCTTAAAAGAACAATGTTGTTAAAGCTGTTGTAGAACATTATGAAAAAAAGGATAAATAAGGCTTTGTGAGTTTCAGGTAATTCTGTTAAGCCTCAGTCTACCAGGCTGGTTTTGTGTAGCTATTACTATATTTTACAGTAATTACATTCCCATCCTAGGTTCTGAGAGTTCATTTAAAGTAAATGTCCAGTGAAAATCTCACTTTTAAAAGTTCATATTCTGTTAACTTACCCATACCCAAATAATGTTGTTGACTTGTCCTATACTCACATTTGTGTCCAAAGCATAAATTGGAGGGGAAAAAAACACTTAAAAATCCCACCTCAAACTTGCATCTCCAACCATCCGTTTAAAAAATGCTTGCTATTTCCTCTTAAATCATGGCTGAACTGGCCAATCAGTGGTCTACTTGCTTGAATATTTTCAATGACTGGTATATGCCCAAACCATTCTGTTGTTGGGGTACGCCGAAACCATTCCAACACAGAAAAGCTGCTTTTTAACATACTAAAATGGACATTGCAGTCAAAAACGTGATTTTCCTGTTTTTGTTATATTTCGACACTATGAGGATGAAATAATACTCTGAAATTGTGAAAATCATGATAATGCCCTTTTTGGGTGAGAAGTGTTTGAAAAGAATTCCTGGCATTTCAGCCTGTTTAAGTGGGATGGAGTTTTTGGCCCAGATAATAACAATCTGATCTACTTTGAAGGGGTAAGCGGGGTAGGCTCTAGACTCGAGTCTAGATGATTCTATCCGCCAATCAGGGTAGTGTATGTAAATATATACAAGTTTTTATTTACACGCCCACTTGATCAGACTGAGCATTTCAATGGCAAAAGGAGGCTCTGGAAATAAATGCTAAAATATATATTTGATATTATTTTCATGAAATAAACACACACAGTGATTTATTAGACATAGAGTGATGATTTAAAAAGACAATTAAAAAGACGGCATGGGGGCTTTAATAAAAAAAGATGGAAGGAAAACTATTTAATTTATATTGTAATGAATTATAGGTAACATTTCATAGAAATATGGAAACACTGTATAGTTACTTTAAAGATTTGTAATAGATTCTGACATGGTTAATGCAAAAGAAACTGGTAAATGACAATTGACACAAATCATTCAACCTCAACTCCAACAGTGAAATTATATAAGTGACCCTTTTCCATTCTCATTCTGTGCTCATTCTCTTCATATTTATCTTATGCTACTGTCAGAAGGTTATGGCACAGGTCTCCTAATATATCATGTTAAGGAATTCCAGTGGTGTGGGGAATCCAGCAGGGTCAGAGAAGGATTAGTTACTGCTTACTCAAAATTAATAATGTAATCTGATTATTTCTGGATTACTTTAACTTGCAACCTAAACCAGTCATTGTCATGAATTTGAAGTTCGACAACTATGCAATTGTTGTTATTATTTTAATATAAAAATAGGGTTCCAGAATTTTCAGATTTTTTTGTTCAATAGAGATGCATTTGTCTACATCTTTTTTGGCGCTAATATCACATATCACATAATTCATTTGGGGCTAATTCACCACCTGAGTAAGTGGTTAACTAGATCGCTAACTCTTAAGTATAGCCTAATATTACTGATAGTTGATATCTAACAGTACATTTAACGTATAGGCCTATGCACCCACCTTGAATGGTCTATGTGAGTGTCCTTTGTTCATTAATAAACATACTTCAGATCAGAAAACTGGGACCCATTTATCTTCAACAGTAACAACACTGGTTGCTTTCAATACAGTTTTTTACCGCAATTACATTTTGAATTATTGTGCAATCAAAAAGCATTTTACAAAGGAGAGAGAGAGCATGAAACTGCACTGCTTCAAAGCAGAAAGCAGGGACTCTGTAGTCCAGAACAGGGTTTCACAAACTCAGAATGGCAGTATTGCCAGAGAATAGGTAATGAAGTAGCTAAATAAACAATAAACATAGTTATATTTTTCTGCATTTTCTCTTATCATACTCAGATAACATATCAGAGATTAATCCCATAATAATATCAGATATGGCATGTACTGTGTATGTTGACATACTTTTACACGTTTCATTTCCAGCAGGTTCTATAGATTAAAAGAGTCAGTCGGCGGTTGATCTTTGAATCAGGCTCGTATTGTTCTGTGTTATGTCTCCTCCACACAGTCATAGAGGTTGAGCTGGGTTGTGCAGGTCAGAGTGAAGCAGCACTGTATGACCAAAGAGGCTGAGAATGGGAATCCAGTGAGGTTACTGATAGACGCTCCTCCCACTGCCCCCTCCCACCCTCCCTGCAGTATTTACCTACAGTAGCTCTGAATCTGGGTTTTCCTGCTCACAGCTCTGTTTGGGCGAGGGACGCTGCCTTTCTTCTCCTCAAAGGTTGCTACCACACAGGCATTCCATCCATCAATCTCAGTTGCCAGGTAGCTGTTGCTCCCCATCTCAACTAGACCTGTTTCTGCTCTCCCCACCCAGTCACTCTCCCTCTGTATCCTTAACCAGACCTGCCCAGCTCAGCCCAGTCACTCTCCCTTTGTATCCTTAACCAGACCTGCCCAGCTCAGCCCAGTCACCCTCCCTCTGTATCCGTAACCAGACCTGCCCAGCTCAGCCCAGTCACTCTCCCGCTGTATCCTTAACCAGACCTGCCAAGCTCAGCCCAGTCACTCTCCTTCTGTATCCTTAACCAGACCTGCCCAGCTCAGCCCAGTCACCCTCCCTCTGTATCCTTAACCAGACCTGCCAAGCTCAGCCCAGTCACTCTCCCTCTGTATCCTTAACCAGACCTGCCCATCTCAGCCCAGTCACCCTCCCTCTGTATCCTTAACCAGACCTGCCAAGCTCAGCCCAGTCACTCTCCCTCTGTATCCTTAACCAGACCTGCCCAGCTCAGCCCAGTCACCCTCCCTCTGTATCCTTAACCAGACCTGCCAAGCTCAGCCCAGTCACTCTCCCTCTGTATCCTTAACCAGACCTGCCCAGCTCAGCCCAGTCACCCTCCCTCTGTATCCTTAACCAGACCTGCTGTGCTCAGCCCAGTCACTCTCCCTCATTATCCTTAACCAGACCTGCTGTGCTCAGCCCAGTCACTCTGTAACCATCTGTATCATAAACCAGACTTCCTGCTTCATTTAGCCCAGTCCACAGGAGGTTGGTGGCACCTTAATGGAGGAGGAAGGACTGGTGGTAATGGCTGGAGCGGAATAGATGGAATGATTTCCATGTCTTTGATGCCATTCCATTTACGCTGTTCCGGCCGTTATTATGAGCCGTCCTCCCCTCAGCAGCACCCTCACTCTGGCTCTGTTTCTTTGTAGATCTATCCATTTCGTAAACGCAGGTTTCCTCCAGAACTTTGATATGCTGGGTAGTGCTAGACCAAAACAATATTCACGTCCTTACTATTAAGGCTGAGCTGACCTTTGTCTCTATAGAATGTCCTATATCACTCCCCCTGTATTGCGTGCCTAATGGTTCATCTCTCTGCATCCGTGACATAGGACGGAGGTCATGTGAGGATGTGAAATGGCCAATGTGGTCACGCACAAAATATGACTTTTAATGGGTCATTCAATACCAATCATGCATTTAATTCTGAAGGCTCAGCTTCTGTCCCACATGTTATTGCAGTGATTTATTTAGGTTTTCCCTGGGTATGGGTCAGAGGTAAAGGTCAGAGGTCCATGGGAGAACGAAAGGTCAAAGAGAAATCAGCAGAACAAGCAGAATTGGACCAGCCCAAGGCTAGCTATCCGTGTTTAGGGACACACTTTATTTTCCCTCTGAGAGCCCTCTACTCTTCCCCACACTCACTCACTTCCTCCTCTGAATGCCAAGTTATGGGTGCTGTGGTAAACATGGGAAACCCAGAAATCTGCACCACACCACAGTGTGCCACAGGCCTGGCTGTGCACTGAGATGAGGCTAAGCATGGCTTCACTCACACACTCTGTCAGTCTCTCCCTGGGGCATAGAGAGGGGGATTCATTCAGCCATTTTAGAACTGTGTGTGTGATGACTGCCTGATGACTGCCCGATGACTGCGTGAGGACTGCCTGTCATCTGAATCATTGCTCCTCATGAGCCTCACCCCTCTGTGAACTTTACATTAAGGGTGTGTGTGTGTATGTGTGTGTGTGTTTGTGTGTGTGTGTTTGGTGCCATGTCACAGCCTTCCCTCAAGGTTGTGTTTTAATGTTTATGGGCTGTCTCTCTCTCTAATTTAGGCTACTCTCATATGGAGGGAAAATATCTCAGGTTATTTGAGGTCAGGAGCGATGGCGATCTACAGTCCAGTCCCAGTGTTTGTTGATATCTGTTCAGCCTTTACTGCACCAGGGTAACCCTTCAGGTCACATGGTTATTTGGTGATCTTAACAGGGATTTCTCATGGAATTAGATTCCTCCTCTCAGGGCTATTCCTGTCCTGTCACTGGCTCTATTCAAGTCAACACAAGTCAACAGCTCCAAAAACAAAACACTAATTAGAGGTAATTGTTTTAAGTGATGAGGGAACACAGTGTGTGTGTCATGGAGGAGGCTATTTCGCATTTGAGGGAAATATAGGAGCTAGCTCAAAACAACATCCCCATCTTTAACCCGCTTTCCTACCATTTGCTTAGTGAGGGGGAGAAAAGGAGCAGTTATTTAGCGCCGGCCAGTGGAATGTGAGACTGTGTGACTGCACCCCGCCAAACCTCTAAAGCTGCACAGCCATTAGCCAGGGTAAATACAGAATAACAATGCTGCTGCCAGGCCAGGCCAGGCCGGGGGGAGAGGGCCCTAAGACACCCCAGCCACTACAGCTCCCATGCTTTTATAACATTTCAGCCAGCTGTTTTAAAAGTGATGCTCACGAGCCAAAAGTGGTTCCCGTTTTCTGTGTACTATGTCATCAAATTGTGTACCACGTCATCCATTTCGTATGATATGTTACGTCCTGCGAATATACAATACCAGTCAAAAGTTTGGACACACCTACCCATTCCAGGATTTGTCTTTCTTTTGACTATTTTCTACATTGTAGAATAATAGTGAAGACATCAAAACTATGAAATAACACAGATGGAATCATGATGTAACCAAATTTTTTTTAAACAAATCAAAATATATTTTATATTTGAGATTCTTCAAAGTAACTACCCTTTGCCTTGATGACAGCTTTGCACACTCTTGGCATTCTCTTAACCAGCTTCATGAGGTAGTTACCTGGAATGCATTTCAGTTAACAGGTGTGCCTTGTTAAAAGTTAATTTGTGGAATTTCTTTCCTTCTTAATGCGTTTGAGCCAATCATTTGTGTTGTGACAAGGTAGGGGTGGTATACAGAAGATAGCCCTATTTGGTAAAAGACCAAGTCCATATTATGTCAAGAACAACTCAAAAAAGATAAGAGAAACGACAGTATATCAAGGCACAGCTGTTCATTCTTATGTGTCCTTTAGAAAACCCTGGAATGAGTAAGTGTGTCCAAACTTTTGACTGCTACTGTCACGTTCTGACCTTAGATCCTTTTTTATGTCTTTGTTTTGGTTTGGTCAGGGCGTGAGTTGGGGTGGGCATTCTATGTTGTTTTTCTATGTTTGTATTTCTGTGTTTGGCCTGGTATGGTTTTCAATCAGAGGCAGCTGTCGATCGTTGTCTCTGATTGAGAATCATACTTAGGTAGCCTGTTTTCCCACTATGGGTTGTGGGTAGTTGTTTTCTGTGTCTGTGTTTTACCATACAGAACTGTTTCAGTCTCGGACATTCTCTTTTTGTTTTGTCATTCAGTGTTCAGTTGGTTTTCATTAAAATGGACACTTACCACGCTGCACATTGGTCCGATCTTTCATACTCGTCATCAGACGAGGACGAGTACCGTTACAGAACTACCCACCTAAAAAGGACCAAGCAGCGTGGTAACCAGGAGCAGAGGGTTCTGGACTCCTGGACTTGGGAGGAGATACTAGACGGGAAGGAACCCTGGGCACAGGCTGGGGAATTATCGCCGCCCCAAGGAAGAACTGGAGGCAGCGAAAGCTTTGCAAACATTTTTAAAAACATGTTTTCACTTTGTCAATATGGGCTACTGTGTGGAGATGGGTGAGAGAAAAAAAGATTTAATAGATTTTGAAGTCAATACTTTCTGAAGGCAATGTATGTGTGTTTAGCGTTGAAGCAGGCACTGTTTGGAAAGCTTAGGGCTGCAGCTTTCCTTGCCAAGCAATGTGGGGCAGATGCGCAGGGTTGAGAGGCTGCAGGAGTGCAGTATAGGTAGGCCTATCTAGTTCCCAGTTAGTCAACAGAGTCCCTTACTCCCAGGCAGCCTGCTAGCCGGCAGGAGGAAGTGGAGGAGACTTTCTCAGGCCTGTGTTTTAAAAACCCAGTGATTATGTCATTTACTCTGGGCTATGGGCACAGCTACAGAAGTCCAGAGTCCACTCTGTGTATGTGGTATGTGGTCTCACAGTGTCAGTTAAAAGCAGGCATATTTGTGGATGTGGTTTCTTGCTATTCTACTGACGGTAAAAACAAGAGCGTCATAAGACCTTGTGCCTCCCATTGTTGTCATCATGCCCTTTTAATAGTGGTAGTAGTGGTAGTGGTGGAGATCGTTATTGTGGTGTAATGTTGTTTTTGTCATTGTCCTTTTGATGGTATTTCTGCAGGGGGTGTGAAGAAATTAAAATGGAGTGATTTGACATGGGTTGTGGAGCTTATTGGCATTATTGAATCATACATTGACTGCTAGTGACCCATAATGTGTCATTCTCTTATTATTATATATTATTATTATATTATTATCATGTATTTTGTCTGTTACCGCTAGTACAATATGTGTAATGCTGAGTTGTGCTAACAATGAGAACTTTCCTGTGGTTACAGATAGAGGGTTTCACTTAATAATAGTATTTTCTGATGGTTTGGCAAATACTCTCTCCTCATTTAACACCATACTTTTTAAAGGCATATAATCATACTCTCATAATCACTTTAACTCAGGGATTCTTTGATGCGGGTGGGCGCAATTTGAGATCATCGTGAGGGGCAGCAGTGGCTCGTGGGTCTGCTAACCCACATCCACATCCATACCCACACGTGCAGTCAAAGCCTGCCCTAGCCTAAGTAAAATTTACAAAAAAAATGTTTAGAGTTAATTTCCTGAAATGTACACATTTTGCCATGGGGCATACATAAAATGTTGCTGTTTGGAATGAAGTTTGCTGCAATGCTACACTTTTTGCCATGGGGCGGAGAAAATAAGTTGCAATTGTATGACTAATTTCATGCAATTCTACTCATGTTTTCATGGAACAGACAGAAAAATGTGAGTTTTACAGGAAATTTCCTGCAATTTTACTCATTTTGCCATGGGGTGCAAGATGTTTGCAGTTTTGAATATATCTGAGTGAGAGTGACTAACCATGACTACTACAAGTTTAGATAACTGGCTAGACAAACTTGCCTAACTTAAACATGTTAGCTGACATGGGGTAATTAAGTGACTGCCAGTGAATGACATACTGTAACGAGAAAAATTCAAAATTTGGAAATTGAACCTTGTGTATTCTACTATTCTACCTCTCAACATTAAGTTGAGACCCCGACTGAGTTTAGTTTTTGGAAATTGATCCGCGGGCCTACAAAAGGGGGGCTGCCAGTTGCCCATCCCTGCTTTAAAGGATGATCAATATTTGTTAAGCCATGAGAAGCTGGCCAGCCTTACTGACCCACTGACATATTTCAGATTGTCTTCTAAGAAACATAAGCATTCAGATGTACACCGGGATTCATTCCTTTTGCAGCTCACTGTACGTAGACTAGCTGTTGAACTGGAGCGTTAAACTACACTGCTCAAAAAAATAAAGGGAACACTTAAACAACACAATGTAACTCCAAGTCAATCACACTTCTGTGAAATCAAACTGTCCAATTAGGAAGCAACACTGATTGACAATACATTTCAAATGCTGTTGTGCAAATGGAATAGACAAAAGGTGGAAATTATAGGCAATTAGCAAGACACCCCCAAAAAAGGAGTGATTCTGCAGGTGGTGACCACAGACCACTTCTCAGTTCCTATGCTTCCTGGCTGATGTTTTGGTCACTTTTGAATGCTGGCGGTGCTCTCACTCTAGTGGTAGCATGAGACGGAGTCTACAACCCACACAAGTGGCTCAGGTAGTGCAGTTCATCCAGGATAGCACATCAATGCGAGCTGTGGCAAGAAGGTTTGCTGTGTCTGTCAGCGTAGTGTCCAGAGCATGGAGGCGCTACCAGGAGACAGGCCAGTACATCAGGAGACGTGGAGGAGGCCGTAGGAGGGCAACAACCCAGCAGCAGGACCGCTACCTCCGCCTTTGTGCCAGGAGGTGCACTGCCAGAGCCCTGCAAAATGACCTCCAGCAGGCCACAAATGTGCATGTGTCTGCTCAAACGGTCAGAAACAGACTCCATGACGGTGGTATGAGGGCCCGACGTCCACAGGTGGGGGTTGTGCTTACAGCCCAGCACTGTGCAGGACGTTTGGCATTTGCCAGAGAACACCAAGATTGGCAAATTCGCCACTGGCGCCCTGTGCTCTTCACAGATGAAAGCAGGTTCACACTGAGCACATGAGCACATGTGACAGACGTGACAGAGTCTGGAGACGCCGTGGAGAACGTTCTGCTGCCTGCAACATCCTCCAGCATGACCGGTTTGGCGGTGGGTCAGTCATGGTGTGGGGTGGCATTTCTTTGTGGGGCTGCACAGCCCTCCATGTGCTCGCCAGAGGTAGCCTGACTGCCATTAGGTACCGAGATGAGATCCTCAGACCCCTTGTGAGACCATATGCTGACACATGCACATTTGTGGCCTGTTGGAGGTCATTTTGCAGGGCTCTGGCAGTGCACCTCCTTGCACAAAGGTGGAGGTAGCGGTCCTGCTGCTGGGTTGTTGCCCTCCTACGGCCTCCTCCACGTCTCCTGATGTACTGGCCTGTCTCCTGGTAGCGCCTCCATGCTCTGGACACTACGCTGACAGACACAGCAAACCTTTTTGCCACAGCTCACATTGATGTGCCATCCTGGATGAACTGCACTACCTGAGCCACTTGTGTGGGTTGTAGACTCCGTCTCATGCTACCACTAGAGTGAGAGCACCGCCAGCATTCAAAAGTGACCAAAACATCAGCCAGGAAGCATAGGAACTGAGAAGTGGTCTGTGGTCACCACCTGCAGAATCACTCCTTTTTTGGGGGTGTCTTGCTAATTGCCTATAATTTCCACCTTTTGTCTATTCCATTTGCACAACAGCATGTGAAATTTATTGTCAATCAGTGTTGCTTCCTAAGTGGACAGTTTGATTTCATAGAAGTGTGATTGACTTGGAGTTACATTGTGTTGTTTAAGTGTTCCCTTTATTTTTTTGAGCAGTGTATAATTTGTTCATTTTGAGCAGGGAATATTTGAGTTGGGAGAGAGAGGCTGTGGTTAGATGTGAGGCTGAAGTGGGAGGCGGTCACGCTGCTGCGTCATCTCCAGACAGACAGAAGTGCGTGGGTGGGAGGCCACACTCCGAGCAAAACCCCAAACACACAAACAGAGTACAGACAGGCAGGAGATCCCCTCTACTAAAGCTCATGCTGAGGTCTGGGGGAAGTATGAGTTTTTCTGGTTTTACATGCACTGTATGAACTGTGATGCAGTGACATGAGAGAGCTCTGAGCTTTCATCTCTTCAGCTAGGTTTCATTTGAATAGGGATTTAGTTGAACCTATTGTTGCTCCTGGGGCTATTTTCACTGAAAAGTAAATAGAATGGTCCTTGCTCAATCTGGAGTGTAGAAACGTCCAAGTCTTGAGTTAGTAAAGTAAGACCTATTGTTGAAAAATTTTCCTTGGCTAAAACTCTTTCCCCCTATTTTCCTCAAACCTTGTTGATTGGAATGAAAACCTAGCAACCAGTAATTGGTTTGAAATAACATAATTAAACATTCCAAAATGTGTCAGTATTTCTGTGTATGTACAGTATGGTACATATCGGTCTACGTTAGTGCAACCTGGACTCAGGGGTAGACGTAACATAGAAATGTAAATCCAGGACACTCCAATTGGTATATGTTACGTTTTGTATGGTATGTATTTGTTACGCTCGTTGTTGGAATGAGACCAAGGTGCAACGTGGTAGGCGAACATCTTACTTTATTTTTTCAATGAACAACAAAAACCACCAAATACAAAAAAAATGTAAAGTTCTGCAGGCTATACAGCTACTAACAAAATCAAGATCCCACAAACTAAGGTGGGAAAAAAGGCTGCCTAAGTATGATCCCCAATCAGAGACAACGATAGACAGCTGCCTCTGATTGGGAACCATACCAGGCCAAACAAAGAAATAGGAAAACTAGATTGCCCACCCAAATCACACCCTGACCTAACCAAATAGAGAAATAAAAAGGCTCTCTGAGGTCAAGGCGGTTCGGGGCGTAGACCCCACTCCGCTCGCTGATCGTTCCGCCTCCATGGAACCGGACCGTGGATCGTCGCCGGAGGAACCGGACCGTAGATAGTCGCCGGGGGGAACCGGACCGGAGATCGTTGCCGGGGTCTCCGGACCGTGGATCGTCGCCGGGGACTCCGGACCGTGGATCGTCGCCGGGGACTCCGGACCGTGGAGCCATCGCAGAAGGCTCCGGACCGTGGAGCCGTCGCAGAAGGCTCCGGACTGGGAGCCGTCGCTGGAGGCTCCGGACTGGGAGCCCTCGCTGGAGACTCCGGACTGGGAACCCTCGCTGGAGGCTCTGAAGCGCAGACCGTCGCTGGAGGCTCTGGACCGCCGACCGTCGCTGGAGGCTCTGGACTGCCAACAGTCTCTGGAGGCTCTGGACTGCCTCCAGCGATGGCCTCCAATTCAATTCAATTACTCAGTCTGCTATATCAGGATTTGTAGGATAGAAATGAAAACATACAGAGGCTCTGGACTGCCGACCGTCGCTGGAGAATCCGGACTATGGGCCGCCGTTGGAGGTTCCGGACTGTGGACCGTCGTTGGACGTTCCGGACTGTGAAATGTCGCCGGAAGCTCTGGACTGGGAACTGTCGCCGGAAGCTCTGGACTGGGAACTGTCGCCGGAAGCTCTGGACTGGGAACTGTCGCCGGAAGCTCTGGACTGGGAACTGTCGCCGGAAGCTCTGGACTGGGGACTGTCGCCGGAAGCTCTGGACTGGGGACTGTCGCCGGAAGCTCTGGACTGGGAACTGTCGCCGGAAGCTCTGGACTGGGAACTGTCGCCGGAAGCTCTGGACTGGGGACTGTCGCCGGAAGCTCTGGACTGGGGAGGCGCACTAGAGGCCTGATGCGTGGGGCCGGTACAGGTGGTACCGGGCTGGTGACACGCACCTCAGGGCGAGTGCGGGGAGGAGACCAGCCCGTGTGGCCCCTCCCCCCCAAAAACAATTTGGGCTGCCTCTCGGTCTTCCGTCGTGGTCGTGAACTTCAGAGTCGCCGTTGGTCCTTCTTCGCTGTCTCCGCCTGCTTCCATAACCTCCTCCCATGTCCATGATGTCCTCCACTCACTTTTCTCCCAGGCCCAGGATCCCTGCTCCTCCCTGCCACGCTGCTTGGTCCTTTGGTGGTGGGATCTTCTGCTACGCTCGTTGTTGGAACGAGACCAAGGTGCAGCGTGGTAGGTGAACAGCTTACTTTATTTTTTCAATGAACACCAAAAACCAACAATATACAAAACGAACGTAAAGTTCTGCAGGCTATACAACAACTAACAAAATCAAGACCCCACAAACTAAGGTGGGAAAAAAGGCTGCCTAAGTATGATCCCCAATCAGAGACAACGATAGACAGCTGCCTCTGATTGGGAACCATACCAGGCTAAACAAAGAAATAGGAAAACTAGATTGCCCACCCAAATCACACCCTGACCTAACCAAATAGAGAAATAAAAAGGCTCTCTGAGGTCAGGGCGTGACAGTATTAATTTGTGGATGACCATCATCCATTTCGTATGAAATGTTATGAATTACAATTTGTATGATATGTTACGAATTGCAATTCATACTATATGTTACGAATTCTAATTTGTTGTGGCTAACGTTAGCTAGGTGTTAGGAGAATTATGTTCTCATGTTCGTTAACCAATTCAATTCAATTACTCAGTCTGCTATATCAGGATTTGTAGGATAGAAATGAAAACAGACAGAGGCCCAGTCTACAATAGTGCACAGTACGAAGACCTTCATTTTATAGGGACACACATACTTCCACCCAAAACATTAGGTATCTACCCAGCCGGCAGAGATTAGGGAAGTCCGTGAGAATAGCTCCTTCCCGCCCTCCCCCAAGATAGGGAGAGACCTGGGAAGTTCTCAGTGCCCCAGCCAAGGTCGGCACCGAATCTGGCTCAGACAGTCTGTTATCAAGATACTAGAATTATTGTCACCAAAACGTTAATTCTGACTAAGAACTACACTCCAGGATATATTATTATTCTACTGACTAAAACCACACACAGCATTAAAATAATCAAATGATTCTAATCACTTTCATACATGCATTAACATAATCTAATGATTATAATCAATTTCATACAATCATATGGTTTCAGATTTATGGTTTCAGAGTGTAATATTCTAATCATTTATTAAAACATAATTAAAACATATCCCCTTATCAATCCACCCTTAATGACTAAATAATACACACTGATACCTAATATACTATATGGAAACATAAATAGTATCCAAGATTAATCCAAAACGATACATGTATGTACATTCGATATTCATCAATGACTATTATATGCCTATATCCAATTGTAACGCTTCCTGTTTGGATTTTTATTACAATCTTCATAAAAATACAGTCTTAACCCTCAAAAACTGTTTCATCCAACATGGGCTCTTCGTAGTTAAAAGAAACAGAGCCATCTCCTAGGCCTGGAGGCCTGTATTCGTCATCGCACAGGCCAGAGCTCGAAATCGGTCCGTACCTCACTATCTGTTGCGTCATTGACCTCTCCAGAGTCCTGATAAGCAAAACTTTCACACAGGGGACCAAACAACATCCAAACAGAACCAAAACACTCATACAGGTGGAGGTTGCCCACAACACAGTGATTATGACATTTTTCCATTTCCCAAACATACTATCAAACCAATTTGTTAGATCATTATCTACCCCAGAGTTCTCTGCCAATTCGTGAGCTAATGTGGTTAAACCAGCCAGGGCCTTGGTCACTGATCCGTCTGGAGCTGTGTTATCGGGTATGAAAGTACAACATTCCGCTCCAAATATGACGCACACCCCACCCTTTTCAGCCAGTAACATATCCATTGCAAACCTATTCTGCCACACCATTAAACTCGTAGCCGCGGTTTGTTCTGCTAAACCTTTTATCGCGTCTCTAGTATAGTTGATGAAACGCTGTTGGTTATAGTAGATATAATTAATCCAATCTACATTTTTATTGAGTGTTGACCACCAGAAGATACTTGATTCCAAGCCAGTCCATATCTGATTCCTAGCTTTGAACTCATCAGGCACCTCCCTTGGAACTCCAATGCTATCCATGTAAACTCTATTGTCAAAAGATCCTGACGGAGCACTCCTTCTTACTCTTCTACCTGGCACTAGGTCTTTGTGTCGAATAAGGGTGAAGGGCATGCCTAACTGCACCAGTGTACAAATACCGGTCCAATTTGTTTGCCTTTTTATCTTACTCAAGTCCTCGGAACTCAACCACCCAGTCAGGTCCCTCATTGTCTTGTCAGCTGTAACATTCTCTGTCCTATTGCATGTTCTTACTTCCCCTACGTCCCGTCCCATCCGTGTGTGATGTATCGAGCCATACAATAATAATGTCCTCCTGTAACTGTGAAAGGGGGAAGTCTGGATGTAATGGGCACATGGGGATACAGATAATGCAGATCAATGCAACTGTCAGTGTCTGGCTTCCCTGCCTTCATGAACAGCTTTACCATACAGGCCATTCTCCTGGGTGTATCAATTCCATCAAATGGAAAGGGAATGGTGGTCAGCTGAGGTTTTGCTGTGGTGCAGGGATAACATTCACATGATCTGGCTGTATACTGAATCCATTCTAACCATAGGTTAGAATCCCCATAACCAGTTTCCACCTCAATCACTTCCTTCAGATCTTTCGTATGCACTATCCGCACCGGCCCTTGGCTCTGGACTACTCTGCTGTCAGTATCTGTTTTGTCAGGGGCTCTGCTTGTATTCTGGCTGATGATAGAGCTATCACCTGCCCTAACCTCCTCTACCCGGAACAGTACTAGGGTATCAACCGAAACCTGGTCAAATCCAACATACCATAACCCTAGATCCTCTTTCATTACATTTTTAATGGTAATACATACCTTTATGCAATACTTCTCTCGCTCTGGATTGCAGTCAAAACCCTCACCTTCACTATACTCCACCTCCTTCCATACTGGGTATGTGGATTCATATAGCCCCCTCTCTCTGTGTGAGCTATGACCTGTGTCCATGAACTACACGGGGACCTGCACAGATATATTCCATAATGGCTCATAGTCCTAGACTGCCAAGGAGTCAGAGACCCCATTTGGTCTACATAAAACTCCATTGAGACATCCTTCCCAATCTACACTCTAACTTCCTGTTTATCCAGATCAAGTGATCTCTTATGCTTGGTTATTACAAAATCCTCATCGTCTAAACTATGGGTCAAGTTACCACCTTCTGCATTCTCGGATGGGTCATGGTGTATTAGGAATATGGCTCCCACGATAAGACAGCTCAGACCAATCAGCACTCCTGTAAAGCCCCACCCTTTCCCGGAGAACATATCAGCAGCTAGAGGCCAGACCATACTTCAACTTCTATGAACGCACACAGAGAGGACAGGGCGGGGTCAGGGAATCTTCGTTAGAGAGGTAACCCCCGAACCTTATTTGTTTTCGGTTCTCCTCCTAACTCTGTGATTGTTCGACAGTGTCAGTGTGTCTTACCCTCTTACAATGTGTGATATGAACCCAGGTTGCTCTTTCAGCTATTATCACCGTGAAGGCTGTCACCA
This sequence comes from Salvelinus fontinalis, assembly GCF_029448725.1. Lineage (NCBI taxonomy): Eukaryota > Metazoa > Chordata > Actinopteri > Salmoniformes > Salmonidae > Salvelinus > Salvelinus fontinalis. Next base: position 1,859,066 of record NC_074674.1, read on the forward strand.
GGAGTAATTGGTATGACCCCTCCCACCGTGGCTGCTTCCAGTCCTTTTTCTTTAGTGATTGGACCCAGACCCAGTCCCCTGGCCCAATCTTGTGGGTAATCTCCTTCTGCAGTTCTCCTGTAGAGCATAAAACCTTTGACATACGGGTTTGGTTAACAAACAGTCTTCTCATATGTTCTGCTAGTATATCTTCAACTTTTATGTCTACTTGTTCTGGTCCTAGTAAACCAACTCTAGGGATAATATCTTGACCTAATATTTCAGTTACTATAATCGTGTCGGCCAAGTAAGTTGGGAACGCTATAAAAAATAAAAATAAATGTATTATCCAATAGGCCACAAAGTGTCCTATCCTATCCCCCCTTTGATACATGGCTCCTCCCATGTATCAATATTGCCGCATATCTAAACAATGACTTAGGTAAGATTAGTAAATTATCCTTATGTCTGACATCTGTGCTGCTTTCACAGGCACTAGTCGATGCTACTATTTCGGCCTGTTGTGCCGAATTGTCTCCACTCAGGAACAGCCCCCCCCCCCTTTCTCCTCTCTGCTCCCAAACCATCAAGGTCTCAGCAGTGCGGGGAGAGCTTCTCCGTCTGCCCTTCCTCCTATCTGTCTGTCGCTCTCTCTCATAACAGTTAGTATCAAATTTGGGATGTTTCCAAGTATTTACTAAATGTCTAACTGTCTGAACTCATAGATTTTAGAAAAATTACCTGTCTATGGTGGCCATCTCTAAAGTAATTACATAGGTTGATTAAGGTTATCTCGATGTTCTCAATAATTCTGAATCACCACAGATGTCATATATCCCTGTCCTGTTGGCCTGGATTAGGTTCTAAATACTTAACATAAATCTACCATTAATCCAAGGCTATGCCATTTCTTTCTTCTCATTGGTTCAAATTACGACTATGTCACAAAGAACTATAAACTCGTGCATAATTATCAATTACTCAATTTACCTTAAAATCAGTATCACAAATTACCTTAAATTCATTATCCAAATGGCCCTTCCATGAGGCTGATCAGACCACAAAGGAAAAAGCCATGATAGAGGTCAAGAGTCATACCACCCTTTTACAGTCGTGTTACTCAATTTATATTATACAAATTGAAGAAAACCCCTCAAACATTTTCTACATGTTGTATCCCAGATTCCCAGAACATTCCCTTATCAAAAGAATTCACATGTTTAATTAAAACTCAGAAAATAAAACTTCTAATATTCCACATATGTGAACCCCTTTAAGATATCGTGTGTCTAGGAATATGGAAGTCTCCTCAAACCCAAAGGCTAGAAACAAACACAACATATCCAGGCCTTTCAATGTTGGTAGAAACATGCCTCTATCTCACTTGCTCCCTTCAAGATAACAGCCCCAGAAAACATTTCCAAAGAAAGACAATGAAGCATTCCTTTGCCCAGAAAAAACACTTTGTCAGACTACCCCGATTCAGGAACCCAAACTTTGACTCCAAAAAACCTAATAATAATGATAATTCCATTGTACACCCTCCAATCATTAGTTTTAAATTTCCTCAATGGTTCATTATACTTAATTGAACGTGCGCTCCAAGCTTGCTTTGCAAAATAAAATTACCCCAAACTGCAATCCCCTTTACCGACCTAACATGGTTCCACGTAATGGAAACAGATTATAATGTTAGAACACCAGAACTTTCTGTTCCAATTCCCTGGTGTTACCTAAACAGACAATCAAACCAAAAATCAATAACCAGAAACTAAACTTTTACGATTCAACTATTCAGACCTGAATCGCTTACAGCCAAATATAGCCCAGTGAGCCACAACCAACCAGTGATGCCCACCTAGCAATTTTGTTGCTAGATTTAGCATCTTTTCAGACTACCCTGACAAATTTAGCTACTTTAAAAAAATGTATTTGGAACTTTTAGCAACTTTTGAAAAGTGACTCAAAGCTATAATGCACGCATTTCCCCTCTAAATTACACAAACAATTTTCTCTGTCCCACCCTCAGTCACAACATCATTGCCTGGCTGCAAAAGTGCATTGTGAGAGACGTCAGCAGCAGGCGCTCAGTCCGTGCCCAGGCAGCAGCAATTTCAGCGAATTGTAAATCATTGTTGGCTGACTGCAGCAGCAGTAGTACGGGTTCGACAAGGCAAACCCGATGAATATAGTTGGTCACGAATGTTTGATCTTGAACAGAACTTACAACATCAATCAACATCTCTCAATCAAAATTGTACTGCCAGAAGTACAGAAAAGAGTGGGAGTATGTACCCGAACAACTGTCAAATAATTTTGAGTAACGTTATTGTATATTCTACGTAATGACGCAGTTTTAAATCACGCAATGATATCACAATGTCATTTAGCCGCAAATCAACCTGGCTCCAGCAACTTACCCTGAAAATTAGTTGGCAACACTGCAACCAACTCTCCTATTCCTGCCTCCAGGCAAAAATATACACCCTACTCAAACTGAGATCTGCTTTAATTCTATCGTAAGAGTAAAACCAAACTTTCCAACTTTCTCTACTCCAAAATGTAAAAGTACCACGTACTTCGCTATATTTATAACGTATGTCAGTCAATCCATAAGAATAAAAACATTCCGATGGGCACAACTTTATCGTATCTCTCCGTTATTATTTAGAATTCATTAGATTTAGGTAACTGTCTCTTCTATGATTCAGCATTTTAAATACGACTCCATTCTTAATACGTTATTCCAGCGGACCATTTAGGCAAGACAACGTATTCCATCGAAATCGACTCGCTATTGTTTAGAATGAATTAGTCTTTCAATTTAACCTAAACAAGCTATTAAAACATTCAGTTTATATCCTTAACAAACACTAACAACCGTATCTTTCCAGGCAAAACCTATCAATATTTTAATTACAATCATAATGAATTTTAATCTAGTGGTGCTTAGGCTGAGATACAAACCCGAGTCTCCCGCGTTGTAGGCAGGAGTTTTACCTCTGGACCACCAGCACTATTGAAAAGATGAGACGCGAATGACCCTATTAATATAATTGTCTGTAGTCGTAAACTCTGGCACCGAGACAATTCCCAGAAAATAGCCCTAATCTACAGGTCCAAGCGTTCCCCCAGCGAGGATTCTCATTAATCTCGCTCTCGTTGTCCCTGCCTCTCTCTTTCTCTCCCGATTGTCGCGCCTGACCTTCCCCTGAGTTGAGCATTACACTCCCGGCGAAATGTCCTGTCTCATTGCAATTGAAACATTTTCTATTATCTGATCCTGTCCATTTTTTCCCCTTCTCTCTTCGGTCCCTTCCCCTTAAGGCCTCCTTTGTGTTTGTTTACAATTACCCCGATAGTTACTGTCAGATGCTTCGACTCCACCTGTTTGCTCTTTTTACAGTCTCGGTGGTTATGGCCTACTTTAGTGCAGTGTTTACACGGTGCCTCACAATCTCTAGCAAAATGACCCAGTTTGTGACAGTTAAAGCATCTATCTCCCCCTTTCTTCTGACTGTCTCTAGCCACTTTTCTTGAATTTCTCCCTTTCTCTACCTCTATCCACTTTCTCAATAAGTTTGCTAAATCCTGTCCTAGTTCGGTTAAATCTTTCCTGACTTTCCCTAGGGCAGCTAGCCCTCTCCTTTCCTCCTCCTGCTCTACCCCTCCCTCGGCTCCCGGAGGTTCCCCATATGGGGGTGGTGGGGGTGTGACGGGAAGACCTGGCTGCCGTCGTCTCACCACCACCGTTTCATCATCGGGATTCTCTCTCCATGCCTGATCTATCAGGGTTGGGTACAATTCAGGCTTATGAGAGACCTCCAGAGGAGCCGTGGGAGTTATTGTTCCTAGTTGCTGGCTACTCTCATCTTCCTTCTTTTTTACTTCCTTTTTCTTTTCTCCCTCTGCTCTCTTCCTCGCCTCGGCTAACCATACCCTCGCTGTGTCTAGCCCCTGCCTGCTGTTTCTCTGCCTTGTCTCCACATGCCTTACGTATTCGTCGTATCATTAGTTCCAACTTTTCCACGTCCAGACTTCCATCACATTAGGCAAGACAACGTATTCCATTGAAATTGACTCGCTATTGTTTAGAATGAATTAGTCTTTCAATTTAACCTAAACAAGCTATTAAAACGTTCAGTTTATATCCTTAACAAACACTAACAACCGTATCTTGCCAGGCAAAACCTATCAATATTTTAATTACAATCATAATGAATTTTAATCTAGTGGTGCTCAGGCTGAGATACAAACCCGAGTCTCCCGCGTTGTAGGCAGGAGTTTTACCTCTTTCCCTAGGGCAGCTAGCCCTCTCCTTTCCTCCTCCTGCTCTACCCCTCCCTCGGCTCCCGGAGGTTCCCCATATGGGGGTGGTGGGGGTGTGACGGGAAGCCCTGGCTGTTATTGTTCCTAGTTGCTGGCTACTCTCATCTTCCTTCTTTTTTACTTCCTTTTTCTTTTCTCCCTCTGCTCTCTTCCTCGCCTCGGCTAACCATACCCTCGCTGTGTCTAGCCCCTCTGCCTGCTGTTTATCTGCCTTGTCTGCACATGCCTTACGTATTCGTCGTATCATTAGATCCAACTTTTCCACGTCCAGACTTCCATCAAATTCATACTTCTTCCTCCACTTTACACTGAAATAGACATTTCTTTTATCTTTTAACTGCATATCCCGCTCATCTCCGGTTAATTCCGGAACCTCCATTGAGGATTTACTACTCATGTTTAGTAAAACCTTGTGGTTTCTATACTTATTCTCAAACTCACTCTAGGTGTATCTATTTCTATGGTCTATCTATGTGCTTTTTCATTAGTCCAATTACTATAGCTGTTATCCTGCACAATCTATGTATGTGTCTCTTTTCGTAGAATGGTCAAACCTATTTTGCGCGCCTCCGGTAGTTCTTGCCTCCCTTCCTACTAATATACTTTAGATCAATTACTTCAACCAGTTTTACTTTTAGGTCTTACTGTTAGATAGTTTCCATTGGTAGTGCATGCAGATACCTTCGTGCCATTCCGGAAAATCTATGTGTATGTATTTCTAATTCTGATTAAATTACTCCTATGTGTAGGCTCACAGTTATTATGCTTATTTTGCTATCTCTTAACCTATGTGTTTTTCCTTTCTTGAAACTTTATCTTTAGAGGTGTCTTTCGATCGGACACTAGGTCTCACCCATATACAACTATAAGCTATTTTCCAGGGGTCGTAAATCCCTAGTCAGCAGCCTATTTTTCTGTTGTTGCTTGTTCTTTTGACGTTAATATCTCGTATCTCACTCCGCTATATTAGGTTTCCCTTCTTCCTTCTTTAGTTTATATAGGTAGTGGCCACTGATAGTCTTGGTGGTAGCCACTGATTCCTCGCGTCATTTACGGACCCTCTACTATATTCTTGATCAAGATATTCTTTAGTTTAGTTTGGTTTTGCAGATACCCGGTGTCATCACGGACCCGCTTCTACCGCTGCCTAGGTGGCTCTACACCAAATTCCTATCTTCCATTTGCATAGAATACTTTGTTGCCTTTAAAACTTTTCTCTGCACACAATTCTAAAGATAGGTCACCAGGTAAGAATGCCCTATGGGAATTTAAAATCAACACCTAAACTACACAAAAACAATAAAATACATTTCTGAATGTAGCCCAAGCGTCAATTCCCCAAATTCGTGAATAAAGATTTACTGACCTTCTCGTAGACTGGGAAAAGCAATGTAGGTTGGATCTCGTCACCACCTCTGTCGTGTACCAGTTCACCACTGGCCTGAAATAAACCCTCAATTCAGAGGTCAGGTCTTTGTCTTACGGATCCTGGATCTGCCCGTGCATGGTTTTCCGCAGTTCCTTGGGACGACAGAGGCAGGTATTGAGATCCGGCTCGAAAGACCAATTGTTAGGAGAGTTATGTTCTCATGTTCGTTAACCAATTCAATTAAATTACTCAGTCTGCTATATCAGGATTTGTAGGATACTGATAGAAATGAAAACAGACAGAGGCCCAGTCTACAATAGTCAAATGTTTATTCACGGAACGTTCTGGCGTGCACAGTACGAAGATCTTCATTTTATAGGGACACACATACTTCCACACAAAACATTAGGTATCTACCCAGCCGACAGAAATTAGGGGAGTCCGTGAGAATAGCTTCTTCCCGCCCTCCCCAAGATAGGGAGAGACCTGGGAAGTTCTCAGTGACCCAGCCAAGGTCGGCATCGAATCTGGCTCAGACAGTCTGTTATCAAGATACTAGACATATTGTCACCAAAACGTTAATTCTGACTAAGAACTACACTCCAGGATATATTATTATTCTACTGACTAAAACCACACACAGCAATAAAATAATCTAATGATTCTAATCACTTTCATACATGCATTAAAATAATCTAATGATTCTAATCAATTTCATACAATCATATGGTTTCAGAGTTATGGTTTCAGAGTGTAATATTCTAATCATTTATTAAAACATAATTAAAACATATCCCCTTATCACTAGGTGACTAGGTGGCGGGTTAAGGATAAGATTTAAGGTTAGGTTTAACGTTAAGAGTTAGGATAAAGGGTTAAGGTTAGGAGAAGGGTTAGCTAGCATGCTAAGTAGTTGCAAAGTAGCTAGTAAGTACACTGAACAAAAATATAAACGCACTTGCAACAATTTCAAAGATTTTACTAAGTTACAGTTCAAAGAAGTAAATCAGCCTCCCAAGTGGCACAGCAGTCTAAGGCACTGCATCGCAGTGCTTGAGGTGTCACTACAGACCCATGTTCGATCCCAGGCTATGTCACAACTGGCTGTGACCAGGAGTCCCATATGGCGGTGCACAATTGGCCCAGCTTCATCCGGGTTAGGGGAGTGTTTGGCCGGGGATGGCTTTACTTGGCTCATCACTCTCTAGCAACTCCTTGTGGCAGGCCAGGCGCCTGCAGGCTGACTTCGGTTGTCAGTTTAACGGTGTTTCCTCCGGCACATTGGTGAATCTGGGTTAAGCGAGCATGTGTTAAGAAGTGCGGTTAGGTGGGTAATTTTTGGAGGACAGGTGACTCGACCTTCGCCTCTCCCGAGCCCGTTGGGGAGTTGCAGCGATGAGACAAGATCGCAATTGGATATCACGAAATTTGGGAGATATCAGTAAATCAATAAATTGGCCCTAATCTATGGATTTCACATCTGGGAAAACAGAAATACATATTTTGATCACAGATACCCTAAAAAAAGGTAGGGGCGTGGATCAGAAAGCCAGTCAGTATGTGGTGTGACCACAATTTGCCCCATGCAGCGCGACACATCTCCTTCGCATATTGTTGATCAGGCTGTTGATTGTGGCCTGTGGAATGTTGTCCCACTCTTCTTCAATGGCTGTGCGAAGTTGCTGGATATTGGCGGGAACTGGAACACGCTGCCGTTTCACGTCGATCCAGAGCATCCCAGAAAGCTCAGTGGGTGACATGTCCGATGTATGCAGGCCATGGAAGAACTGGAACATTTTCAGTTTACAGGAACTGTGTACAGATCCTTGTGACATGGGGCTGTGCATCATCATGCTGAAACGGGGATGGCGGCATATGAATGCCACGACAATGGGCCTCAGGATCTCATCACGTTATCTCTGTGCATTCAAATTGCTATCGATAAAATGCAATTGTGTTCGTTGTCCGTAGCTTATGCCTGCCCATACCATAACCCCACCGCCACCATGTGGCACTCTGTTCACAATGTTGGCATCAGCAAACCACTCGCCCACACGACGCCATACAAGCTCTCTGTCATCTGCCCGGTACAGTTGAAACTGGGATTCATCCGTGAAAAGCACATTTCTCCAGCGTGCCAGTGGCCATCCAAGGTAAGCATTTGGCCACTGAAGTCGGTTATGACGCCAAACTGCAGTCAGGTCAAGACCCTGGTGAGGATGATAAGCACGGAGAGGAGCTTCACTGAGAAGCTTTCTGACAGTTTGTGCAGAAATGTTTCGGTTGTGTAAACCCACAGTTATATCAGCTGTCTGGGTGGCTCGTCTCAGACCATCCTGCAGGTAAAGAAGCCGGATGTGGAGGTCCTGGGCTGGCATGGTTACACATGGTCTGTGGTTGTGGAACATTTTTGGGATCTTTTATTTCAGCTCATGAAACATGGGACCAAGACTTGATATGTTGCATTTATATTTTTGTTCAGTATAGTTGCAAAGTTGCTAAAATAATAAGGTTGTCCGTGATGACATTCAAACACCAACCTTTGGATTGCTAGACGTTTCGTTTTATTTCCCACCCATCCACTCCGACCAACCACTGTACTTTAGTTTTTGCCTTAAGTAACCTTCTGTCTTATGTAACCATACCAAACGTAACATATCATACTAATTTGAGTGTCCCGGATTTACGTTTACCATGTTACGTCTAGTATATGAAACCAGGCTGGTTAGTGTGCCAAATCTGTGGTAATGCATCAGTGGACACACTTTGTGTATGTGTGTGTGTGTGTGTGTGTGTGTGTGTGTGTGTGTGTGTGTGTGTGTGTGTGTGTGTGTGTGTGTGTGTGTGTGTGTGTGTGTGTGTGTGTGTGTGTGTGTGTGTGTGTGTGTGTGTGTGTGTGTGTACATTCATATCTATGTGTGTATCGTTGTCTCAGCTTGCTCACACTACAGTTTAAGAATGACAGGTATGTATTTATGAAAAAGTCTCTCTGCATCTGGAGAAGCGATAACAGCAGATTAATTTGGATCCCTCTGATGGTTCTTTCATTGCACTTTTTCTATTTTACTTCTCTTTCTTTCTCTTTTTCTCTCTTTTTTCTCTCTTTCTCGCACACTCTCCCCCCTTCTTCCCCTCTCTCCACAGTACTGTGTGCCTCCCATAGTCTCTCTCTCTCTCTCGCTCTCTCTCTCTCTTTCTCTTCCTATCCCTCTTTCTTTCTCTCCCTCTATTTCCTGCAGTTTCCTGCAGTTCCTCCCCTACACACTGTCTGTCTCAGTCTAAATCATTATGAGAAAGGAGCTCTCACTCCTCTGTCACATAGAACACTATGTTGAGAAGAGCTTTGAAACACAAAAAAAAGTCAGTTCTCTTTCCTCCTCTCCCCCGTCTTTTCTCTCTTTCGCTTCCAGCATGCTGGATAGGAAAAAGATTTTCCCTTTATATGCGGTTTGGAACATACCTGTGAGCCAATTTTGAGTATGAAATCTATTTCCAAAGACATGGCATTAAAATTGTATAATGTGAAAGTGACATGTGAGGATAATTTAAAACACATCCCCTGAGGATTTGGGCCTCGTTATTAATGGTGGGGGCCGAGAATTGATATCCATATTGGGATCATGGGTTTCATAGAAGTGCTTTATAATATATAGTGCTGTATAATATAGCCTAGATAGCACCACCCACTGGGCACAGACGTGAGTTCAACATATAGTTTTGTATTACATTTGGTTGAGTTGTAAACTAACGTGAATTCAATGTGAAATCAACAACAAATGTCACCATGTCATTGGATTTATGTTCGTTTTTTAAATTTTATTCCCTTACGTTGATGACTTTTTGCAAGTACAATCAGTTTTCCATGGAGATTCAGCGTCATCGAATAGACATTTTGTGTTAAAATGACGTGGAAACAACTTTGATTCCATCAGTCTTTGCCCATTTGTTGGCATGGTAATAGAGCTTAAAGCTGGGTGGCTTTAGTGTTTCAGATGATCTACGCTAGGTCATTCTGACACTGTCTGCTACCCACTAAACAGAGTGGGACATTTTCACCTCTGCAGACATTCTGTGCCCAGTTGGGTTTCATAATTCAGGGATGCAGTGGAACACAAGTTATCATGACTGGATCATAACAGTGTCACGACTTCCGCCGAAGTCGGTCCCTCTCCTTGTTCGGGCGGCGTTCGGCGGTCGACGTCACCGGCCTTCTAACCATCGCCGATCCACTTTTCATTTTCCATTTGTTTTGTCTTTGTTTTACACACCTGGTTTCAATTCCTTATGTAACCATCCATGTTGTCATGACTGTCTATGGAGTAACTGTCCATGTTGTCATGATTGTCTATGGAGTAACCATCCATGTTGTCATGACTGTCTATGGAGTAACCATCCATGTTGTCATGACTGTCTATGGAGTAACCATCCATGTTGTCATGACTGTCTATGAAGTAACTATCTATGTTGTCATGATCGTCTATGGAGTAACTGTCCATGTTGTCATGATTGTCTATGTTGTCATGACTGTCTATGGAGTAACTATCTATGTTGTCATGATTGTCTATGGAGTAACTATCTATGTTGTCATGATCGTCTATGGAGTAACTGTCCATGTTGTCATGATTGTCTATGTTGTCATGACTGTCTATGGAGTAACTATCTATGTTGACATGACTGTCTATGGAGTAACTATCTATGTTGACATGACTGTCTATGGAGTAACTATCTATGTTGTCATGACTGTCTATGGAGTAACTATCTATGTTGTCATGATTGTCTATGGAGTAACTATCTATGTTGTCATGATTGTCTATGGAGTAACTATCTATGTTGTTATGATTGTCTATGGAGTAACTATCTATGTTGTCATGATTGTCTATGGAGTAACTGTCCATGTTGTCAAGATTGTCTATGGAGTAACTATCTATGTTGTCATGATTGTCTATGGAGTAACTGTCCATGTTGTCATGATTGTCTATGGAGTAACTATCTATGTTGTCATGATTGTCTATGGAGTAACTGTCCATGTTGTCATGATTGTCTATGGAGTAACTATCTATGTTGTCATGACTGTCTATGGAGTAACTATCTATGTTGTCATGATTGTCTATGGAGTAAATGTACATGTTGTCATGATTGTCTATGGAGTAACTGTCTATGTTGTCATGATTGTCTATGGAGTAACTATCCATGTTGTCATGATTGTCTATGGAGTAACTATCCATGTTGTCATGATTGTCTATGGAGTAACTGTCTATGTTGTCATGATCGTCTATGGAGTAACTGTCTATGTTGTCATGATCGTCTCTGGAGTAACTGTCTATGTTGTCATGATTGTCTATGGAGTAACTATCTATGTTGTCATGACTGTCTATGGAGTAACTATCTATGTTGTCATGACTGTCTATGGAGTAACCATCCATGTTGTCATGACTGTCTATGGAGTAACTGTCTATGTTGTCATGATTGTCTATGGAGTAACTGTCTATGTTGTCATGATTGTCTATGGAGTAACTGTCTATGTTGTCATGATTGTCTATGGAGTAACCGTCTATGTTGTCATGATTGTCTATGAGTAACTGTCCATATTGTCATGATTGTCTATGGAGTAACTGTCCATGTTGTCATGATTGTCTATGGAGTAACTGTCTATGTTGTCATGATTGTCTATGGAGTAACTGTCTATGTTGTCATGATCGTCTATGGAGTAACTATCTATGTTGTCATGATTGTCTATGTTGTCATGACTGTCTATGGAGTAACTATCTATGTTGTCATGATCGTCTATGGAGTAACTATCTATGTTGTCATGATTGTCTATGTTGTCATGACTGTCTATGGAGTAACTATCTATGTTGTCATGATTGTCTATGGAGTAACTGTCTATGTTGTCATGATCGTCTATGGAGTAACTATCTATGTTGTCATGATTGTCTATGGAGTAACTGTCTATGTTGTCATGACTGTCTATGAAGTAACTATCTATGTTGTCATGACTGTCTATGGAGTAACCATCCATGTTGTCATGATTGTCTATGGAGTAACTGTCCATGTTGTAATGATTGTCTATGGAGTAACTGTCTATGTTGTCATGATCGTCTATGGAGTAACTGTCCATGTTGTCATGACTGTCTATGAAGTAACCATCCATGTTGTCATGATTGTCTATGGAGTAACTATCTATGTTGTCATGATCGTCTATGGAGTAACTATCCATGTTGTCATGATTGTCTATGGAGTAACCATCCATGTTGTCATGATTGTCTATGGAGTAACTGTCCATGTTGTCATGATTGTCTATGAAGTAACTATCCATGTTGTCATGATTGTCTATGGAGTAACCATCCATGTTGTCATGATCGTCTATGGAGTAACCATCCATGTTGTCATGACTGTCTATGAAGTAACTATCCATGTTGTCATGATTGTCTATGGAGTAACCATCCATGTTGTCATGATTGTCTATGGAGTAACTGTCCATGTTGTCATGATTGTCTATGAAGTAACTATCCATGTTGTCATGATTGTCTATGGAGTAACCATCCATGTTGTCATGATTGTCTATGGAGTAACCATCCATGTTGTCATGACTGTCTATGGAGTAACTGTCCATGTTGTCATGATTGTCTATGGAGTAACCATCCATGTTGTCATGACTGTCTATGGAGTAACCATCCATGTTGTCATGACTGTCTATGGAGTAGCCATCCATGTTGTCATGACTGTCTATGAAGTAACTATCTATGTTGTCATGATTGTCTATGGAGTAACTATCTATGTTGTCATGATTGTCTATGGAGTAACCATCCATGTTGTCATGATCGTCTATGGAGTAACCATCCATGTTGTCATGACTGTCTATGAAGTAACTATCTATGTTGTCATGATTGTCTATGGAGTAACTGTCCATGTTGTCATGATTGTCTATGTTGTCATGACTGTCTATGGAGTAACTATCTATGTTGACATGACTGTCTATGGAGTAACTATCTATGTTGTCATGATTGTCTATGGAGTAACTATCTATGTTGTCATGATCGTCTATGGAGTAACTGTCCATGTTGTCATGATTGTCTATGTTGTCATGACTGTCTATGGAGTAACTATCTATGTTGACATGACTGTCTATGGAGTAACTATCTATGTTGTCATGACTGTCTATGGAGTAACTATCTATGTTGTCATGACTGTCTATGGAGTAACTATCTATGTTGTCATGATTGTCTATGGAGTAACTATCTATGTTGTCATGATTGTCTATGGAGTAACTATCTATGTTGTTATGATTGTCTATGGAGTAACTATCTATGTTGTCATGATTGTCTATGGAGTAACTGTCCATGTTGTCAAGATTGTCTATGGAGTAACTATCTATGTTGTCATGATTGTCTATGGAGTAACTGTCCATGTTGTCAAGATTGTCTATGGAGTAACTATCTATGTTGTCATGATTGTCTATGAAGTAACTATCTATGTTGTCATGATTGTCTATGGAGTAACTGTCCATGTTGTCATGATTGTCTATGGAGTAACTATCTATGTTGTCATGATTGTCTATGGAGTAACTGTCCATGTTGTCAAGATTGTCTATGGAGTAACTATCTATGTTGTCATGATTGTCTATGGAGTAACTGTCCATGTTGTCATGATTGTCTATGGAGTAACTATCTATGTTGTCATGATTGTCTATGGAGTAAATGTACATGTTGTCATGATTGTCTATGGAGTAACTGTCTATGTTGTCATGATTGTCTATGGAGTACTATCCATGTTGTCATGATTGTCTATGGAGTAACTATCCATGTTGTCATGATTGTCTATGGAGTAACTGTCTATGTTGTCATGATCGTCTATGGAGTAACTGTCTATGTTGTCATGATCGTCTCTGGAGTAACTGTCTATGTTGTCATGATTGTCTATGGAGTAACTATCTATGTTGTCATGACTGTCTATGGAGTAACTATCTATGTTGTCATGACTGTCTATGGAGTAACCATCCATGTTGTCATGACTGTCTATGGAGTAACTGTCTATGTTGTCATGATTGTCTATGGAGTAACTGTCTATGTTGTCATGATTGTCTATGGAGTAACTGTCCATGTTGTCATGACTGTCTATGGAGTAACCATCCATGTCATGACTGTCTATGGAGTAACTGTCTATGTTGTCATGATTGTCTATGGAGTAACTGTCTATGTTGTCATGATTGTCTATGGAGTAACCGTCTATGTTGTCATGACTGTCTATGAGTAACTGTCCATATTGTCATGATTGTCTATGGAGTAACTGTCCATGTTGTCATGATTGTCTATGGAGTAACTGTCTATGTTGTCATGATTGTCTATGGAGTAACTGTCTATGTTGTCATGATCGTCTATGGAGTAACTATCTATGTTGTCATGATCGTCTATGGAGTAACTGTCTATGTTGTCATGATTGTCTATGGAGTAACTGTCCATGTTGTCATGATTGTCTATGGAGTAACTGTCTATGTTGTCATGATTGTCTATGGAGTAACTATCCATGTCATGACTGTCTATGGAGTAACTGTCTATGTTGTCATGATTGTCTATGGAGTAACTGTCCATGTTGTCATGATTGTCTATGGAGTAACTATCCATGTCATGACTGTCTATGGAGTAACTGTCTATGTTGTCATGATTGTCTATGGAGTAACTATCCATGTCATGACTGTCTATGGAGTAACTGTCTATGTTGTCATGATTGTCTATGGAGTAACTGTCCATGTTGTCATGATTGTCTATGGAGTAACTGTCTATGTTGTCATGACTGTCTATGGAGTAACCATCCATGTTGTCATGACTGTCTATGGAGTAACTGTCTATGTTGTCATGATTGTCTATGGAGTAACTGTCCATGTTGTCATGATTGTCTATGGAGTAACTGACTATGTTGTCATGATTGTCTATGGAGTAACTATCTATGTTGTCATGATCGTCTATGGAGTAACTGTCCATGTTGTCATGATTGTCTATGGAGTAACTGTCTATGTTGTCATGATTGTCTATGGAGTAACTGTCCATGTTGTCATGATTGTCTATGGAGTAACTATCCATGTCATGACTGTCTATGGAGTAACTGTCTATGTTGTCATGATTGTCTATGGAGTAACTATCCATGTCATGACTGTCTATGGAGTAACTGTCTATGTTGTCATGATTGTCTATGGAGTAACTGTCCATGTTGTCATGATTGTCTATGGAGTAACTGTCTATGTTGTCATGACTGTCTATGGAGTAACCATCCATGTTGTCATGATCGTCTATGGAGTAACTGTCTATGTTGTCATGATTGTCTATGGAGTAACTGTCCATGTTGTCATGATTGTCTATGGAGTAACTGTCTATGTTGTCATGATTGTCTATGGAGTAACTGTCTATGTTGTCATGACTGTCTATGGAGTAACTATCTATGTTGTCATGATCGTCTATGGAGTAGCTGTCTATGTTGTCATGATTGTCTATGGAGTAACTGTCTATGTTGTCATGATTGTCTATGGAGTAACTATCTATGTTGTCATGATTGTCTATGGAGTAACTATCTATGTTGTCATGATCGTCTATGGAGTAACTGTCTATGTTGTCATGATTGTCTATGGAGTAACTATCTATGTTGTCATGACTGTCTATGGAGTAACTATCTATGTTGTCATGATCGTCTATGGAGTAACTGTCCATGTTGTCATGATTGTCTATGGAGTAACTATCCATGTCATGACTGTCTATGGAGTAACTGTCTATGTTGTCATGATTGTCTATGGAGTAACTGTCCATGTTGTCATGATTGTCTATGGAGTAACTGTCTATGTTGTCATGATTGTCTATGGAGTAACTATCTATGTTGTCATGATCGTCTATGGAGTAACTGTCTATGTTGTCATGATTGTCTATGGAGTAACTGTCCATGTTGTCATGATTGTCTATGGAGTAACTGTCTATGTTGTCATGATTGTCTATGGAGTAACTGTCTATGTTGTCATGATTGTCTATGGAGTAACTATCCATGTCATGACTGTCTATGGAGTAACTATCTATGTTGTCATGATGGTCTATGGAGTAACTGTCCATGTTGTCATGATTGTCTATGGAGTAACTATCTATGTTGTCATGACTGTCTATGGAGTAACTATCTATGTTGTCATGATCGTCTATGGAGTAACTGTCCATGTTGTCATGATTGTCTATGGAGTAACTATCCATGTCATGACTGTCTATGGAGTAACTGTCTATGTTGTCATGATTGTCTATGGAGTAACTGTCCATGTTGTCATGATTGTCTATGGAGTAACTGTCTATGTTGTCATGATTGTCTATGGAGTAACTATCTATGTTGTCATGATCGTCTATGGAGTATTTGTCTATGTTGTCATGAATGTCTATCGAGTAACTGTCCATGTTGTCATGATTGTCTATGGAGTAACTGTCTATGTTGTCATGATTGTCTATGGAGTAACTGTCCATGTTGTCATGATTGTCTATGGAGTAACTATCCATGTCATGACTGTCTATGGAGTAACTGTCTATGTTGTCATGATTGTCTATGGAGTAACTATCCATGTCATGACTGTCTATGGAGTAACTGTCTATGTTGTCATGATTGTCTATGGAGTAACTGTCCATGTTGTCATGATTGTCTATGGAGTAACTGTCTATGTTGTCATGACTGTCTATGGAGTAACCATCCATGTTGTCATGACTGTCTATGGAGTAACTGTCTATGTTGTCATGATTGTCTATGGAGTAACTGTCCATGTTGTCATGATTGTCTATGGAGTAACTGTCTATGTTGTCATGATTGTCTATGGAGTAACTATCTATGTTGTCATGATCGTCTATGGAGTAACTGTCTATGTTGTCATGATTGTCTATGGAGTAACTGTCCATGTTGTCATGATTGTCTATGGAGTAACTGTCTATGTTGTCATGATTGTCTATGGAGTAACTGTCCATGTTGTCATGATTGTCTATGGAGTAACT
Source organism: Salvelinus fontinalis (assembly GCF_029448725.1). Lineage (NCBI taxonomy): Eukaryota > Metazoa > Chordata > Actinopteri > Salmoniformes > Salmonidae > Salvelinus > Salvelinus fontinalis. Next base: position 1,875,740 of record NC_074674.1, read on the forward strand.
ATCCATGTCATGACTGTCTATGGAGTAACTGTCTATGTTGTCATGATTGTCTATGGAGTAACTATCCATGTCATGACTGTCTATGGAGTAACTGTCTATGTTGTCATGATTGTCTATGGAGTAACTGTCTATGTTGTCATGACTGTCTATGGAGTAACCATCCATGTTGTCATGACTGTCTATGGAGTAACTGTCTATGTTGTCATGATTGTCTATGGAGTAACTGTCCATGTTGTCATGATTGTCTATGGAGTAACTGACTATGTTGTCATGATTGTCTATGGAGTAACTATCTATGTTGTCATGATCGTCTATGGAGTAACTGTCCATGTTGTCATGATTGTCTATGGAGTAACTGTCTATGTTGTCATGATTGTCTATGGAGTAACTGTCCATGTTGTCATGATTGTCTATGGAGTAACTATCCATGTCATGACTGTCTATGGAGTAACTGTCTATGTTGTCATGATTGTCTATGGAGTAACTATCCATGTCATGACTGTCTATGGAGTAACTGTCTATGTTGTCATGATTGTCTATGGAGTAACTGTCCATGTTGTCATGATTGTCTATGGAGTAACTGTCTATGTTGTCATGACTGTCTATGGAGTAACCATCCATGTTGTCATGATCGTCTATGGAGTAACTGTCTATGTTGTCATGATTGTCTATGGAGTAACTGTCCATGTT